>NC_092147.1:33825080-33907580 GCF_045791955.1 Oncorhynchus clarkii lewisi | reverse complement strand
CAGAGAGAGAGAGAGAGGGCGAGATGGACAGAGAGAGAAGCACAGAGAGAGAGAGAGAGAGGGCGAGATGGACAGAGAGAGAAGCACAGAGAGAGAGAGAGAGAGGGCGAGATGGACAGAGAGAGAAGCACAGAGAGAGAGAGAGAGAGAGAGAGAGGGAGAGAGAGGGCGAGATGGACAGAGAGAGAAGCACAGAGAGAGAGAGGGGAAGAAAAATACAGAGGGAGAGATAGAGAGGGGAGAAGAGGGAGGGAGGGAGGGAGGGAGGGAGGGAGGGAGGGAGGGAGGGAGGGAGGGAGGGACTACACAAACACAATGACTTCCCCTGAATTCTCAAGTAGGACCTTATCTTTCGATTCTTCAGGACAAGGCAGACACAACACACAAGACTACCTCTGTATCCTTAATTACCCTGTCTTGACACACACTGGTGTGCCTCTTTGTTAACACCAGTTGATGCGTGATCTCCAATGTTAAGGAAGTCTCGAAATCTTGCCTGTTAGAATAAATCAAATCAAATTAAATGTTATTGGTCACATACACATATTCAGCAGATTGTATTGTGGGTGTAGCATAAATGTTTGTGTTCCTAGCTCCAAAAGTGTTGTAGTATCTAACAACTCACAACAATACACACAAATCTAAAAGTAAAATAATGGAATTAAGAAATATATAACTATTAGGACGAGCATGGTCGGAGTGGCATTGATTAAAATACAGTTGAATAGAATACAGTATATACTGTACATATGAGATGAGTAAAGCAGTATGTAAACATTATTAAAGTTTAGCTGTAGTTGCCTTACCAGGCTTTGATACAGCCCGACAGGATGCTCTTAATTGTGCATCTGTAAACTTTTGTGAGGGTCCTAGGGGCCAAGCCGAATTTCTTCAGCCTCCTGAGGTTGAAGAGGTGCTGTTGCCCCTTCTTCACCACACTGTCTGTGTGTGTGGACCATTTCAGATTGTTAGTGATGTACGCTGAGGAACTTGAAGCTTTCCACCTTAGGGGCTGTTTCCTGAGGTCCACGATCATCTCCTTCATTTTGTTGACGTTGAGGGAGAGGTTATTTTCTTGGCATGACTCCGCCAGGGTCCTCACCTCCTCCCTGTAGGCTGGCTCGTTATTGTTGTTAATCAGGCCTACTACTGTTGTGTCGTCTGCAAATTTGATGGCTGAGTTGGAGGCGTGCATGGCCACACAGTCATGGGTGAACAGGGAGTGCAGGAGTGGGCTGAACATGTACCCTTGTGGGGCCCCTGTGTTGGGGATCAGCGAAGTGGAGGTATTATTTCCTACCTTCACCACCTGTGGGCAGCCCATCAGGAAGTCCAGGATCCAGTTACACAGGGCGGGGTTCAGACCCAGGGCCCCGAGCTTAATGATGAGCTTGGAGAATACTATTGTGTTGAAGACTGAGCTATAGTCAATGAACAGCGTAGGTATTCTTACGTAGGTATTCCTCTTGTCCAGATGGGATAGGGCAGTGTGTAGTGCGATGGTGATTGCATCGTATGTGGATTTTTGGGGGCGGTAAGCAAATTGAATTGGGTCTAGGGTGTCAGGTAAGGTAGAGGTGATATGATCCTTGACTAGTCTCTAAAAGCACTTCATGATCGCAGAGGTGAGTGCTACAGGGCGATAGTCATTTACTTCTGGGCGATAGTCATTTACTTCAGTTACCTTTGCTTTCTTAGGTACAGTAGACTGGAATAAGTAGATATTGAATTTGTCTGTAAACACTTCAGCCAGCTGGTCTGGGCGTGCTCTGAGGATGCGGCTAGGGATGCCGTCTGGGCCTGCAGCCTTGCAAGGCTTAACACCCTTAAATGTCTTACTCACGTCGGCCACAGAGAACGAAATTCCACAGTCCTTGGAAGTGGGCCGTCACGGTGGCACTGTGTTATCATCAAAGCAGGCAAAGGTGTTTAGCTTGTCCTAGGGGGCAAGAAGTCGGTGTTTGCGATGTGGCTGGTTTTCCCTTTATAATCTGTGATTGTCTGTATACCCTGCCACATATGTACGTCTGAGCCGTTGAATTGCGACTCCAATTTGTCCCCTATACACTTCCTGATGAACTCAGTCACCGTGTCCTTTTACACATTAATGTTATTCTCAGAGGCTGCCCGGAACATATCCCAGTCCATGTGATCAAAGCAATCTTGAAGCATGTATTTAGATTGGTCAGACGAGCGTTGAATTGACCTTAGCACGGGCACGTCTTGTCTGAGTTTTTGTCTATAGGAAGGAGCAAAATGGAGTCATGATCTGATTTGCAGAAAGGAGATCAGGGGAGGGCCTTGTAGGCATATTGAAAGGGGGAGTAGCAGTTGACGAGTGTTTTTCCAGATCGAGTACTACAGTCAATGTGTTGATAGATATTTAGTAGCATTTTCCTCAAATTTGCTTTGTTAAAATCCCCAGCAACTATAAATGCGGCCTCAGGATATGTGGTTTCCAGTTTGCCTTAAGTCCGGTGTAGTCCTTTGAGGGCCTTCGTGGTATTGGCTTGAGAGGGAATATACACGGCTGTGACTATAACCGAAGAGAATTCTCTTGAGAGGTAATAGCATCGCCAATTGATTGTGAGGTATTCTAGGTTGGGTGAACAAAAAGACTTTAGTTTCTGTATGTTATCACAATCACCCCATGAGTAGTTAATCATGAAACATAAACCACCGCCTTTCTTCTCCCCAGAGAGTTCTTTATTCCTGTCTGCGCGATATACTGAGAACCCAGCTGGCTGTATGGACAAAGCCGGCACATCACGAGATTCCGTGAATCTTACATCATGATAAGCTGCAGATCATACTATTTTCCACCACAAACCGCACTAAACAAGCTGTATAGAACCATAAGCAAACAAGAACATTTTGATCCAGAGGAGGTGCTCTTAGTGGCCAGTAATGTTATTGAAACTGAAATCTGTCTTACCACATTTGTACCAGCATGTCACCTGTGCAACTAGAGGCAAAAAAACTCTAGATCACCTTTACTCTTCACACAGAAAACATTCAGAGCTTTCACTCGCCATCCATCAGACAAATCAGACCATAATTCTATTCTCCTGATACCTGCTAACAAGCAAAAACTCTACCAGGAAGTACCAGTGATGTGCTCAATAAGGAAGGGGTCCAATGAAGCTGATGCTAATCTACAGGACTGTTTTGCTAGCACAGATTAGAATATGTTCCAGAATTCATCATATTACATTGAGGAGTTAGCCACATGAGTCACCGGCTTCATTAATAAGTGCATTGACAACGTCATCCCCACAGTACAAAGGCTAGAGCTGACAATTTCAAGGAGCGGGGCACTTATACCGACACTTATAGGAAATCCCGCTAGGACCTGCGACAAGCCATCAAAGAGTGAAAATGTCAATACAGTACTACGATCAAATCCTACGGATGCTTATCGGATGTGGCAAAGCCTGCAAACTATCACAGATGACAAAGAGAACCCCCGCCGTAGGCTGCCCAGTGATGCAAGACCTATCAGATTAGCTGAATTCCTTCAATGCTCACTTCAAGGCAAGCAACACTGAACCATGCATGAGAGCACCAGCTGTTCTGAACGACTGTGTGATCTCGATCACCGTAGACGATGTGAGCAAGACCTTTAAACAGGTTAACATTCACAAGGGCGGGGGGCCAGACAGATTAAAAGGAGGCTTACTCAGAGCATGCGCTAACCAGCTGGCAAGTGTATTCACTGACATTTTCAACCTCTCCCTGACCCAGTCTGTAATGCCTACGTGTTTCAAGCAGACCACTATCCACATTGATGGGGCTGTAGTGGAGTGGGTTGAGAGCTTGAAGTTCCTCGGTGTCCACATTACTAAGGAAATAACATGGTCCACACACACCCACACAGTTGTGAGGAAGGCATGACAGTGCCTCTTCCCCTCAAGAGGCTGAAAAGACTTGGCATGGGCCATCAGATCTTCAAAAAGTTCTACATCTGCACCATTGAGAGCATCTTGACTGGCTTCATCTCCGCTTGATACGACAACTGTATGACACCCGACCACAAGTGCAATAAACAGGGTTGTGAGTTTGGCCCAGTACATCACTGGGGCCGAGCTCCCTGCCATCCAGGACTTTCAAACCAGGCGGTGTCAGAGGAATGCCATATAAATTCTCAAAGACTCCAGCCACCCAAGTCATAGACTGTTCTCTCTGCTGCCGAACTGCTAGCGGTACCGATGCAAGATTGGAGCCAACAGGACTCTGAACAGCTTCTACCCCCAAGCCATAAGATTGCTAAAAAGTTAATTAAATAGTTAAATAATAGCTACCCAGACTATTTTTGTGTGAAGTGCCAATTTACAATTTGTCCTATCGTTTCTAACAGTTATGATTTTCATATGTGCATTACAACTAATTCTGTCTACTGAATGTCTAATTACCCACAAATGGAAAAATTCCATAGCTTGCTATACAGAGGTGCTGTCCATTAGCACCAAGCAGCTCCACTATAGGCCTACTTGCATCAGATGATCAATGCCGCACGCATGCGCTGTCCAAAGTGTTGAATCCGGGCAAGGTCTTCGCTCCTTTTAAAACGCATCTATAGATCTTTGTATCGTACTTCCTGATTTTCACCACTGTTTGGTCGCGTTTGTTTGACGTGTCCTTGATGATTGTAAGAAATTCCTTTGATGTTATGCCTCTTATTCCATTGCATTATGTCTATTTGTCTGACATGAGGTTGTGCTCAGCAGTTTTAATGCAATGGTCATTAAAGTTTTGATGTCTGCATTTGAAGTCGCCCTTATTGTGACCTGATGGCCTGTAGTAGTGGCTTTGTATATGTTTTGCTTTGTAAAGCTGTATAAATGTTGGTTTTATTTATAGTTTTGATTTATGGACAATATTCCTCTGATGTGTTTTATCAAGATAGAGTCGAGTTATTTGTGATGTGACACCGCTGTTTTCAATTGCATTTATTAGACATTTTGATTGTTTATATATGGACATTTGATATATACATTTTCATTTATAATTATTATAATAATGTGTATAATTGTTCCTGATTCAGTCCCATTTCATTTGAGTTGCACACAGGTCTCCAAGTGGTCCGTTGTCAGCCGGCTGCATGAGGGGCTCAAGTTTGACTTCATTTGTGAAAAAATGATCTGTTGGAAACCGAGGGCACGCGTGCAAGCCTTGGCACCCGTGCCTTAGGTTGCCAACCCCTGCTCTAGAGTCTAGCCTGTCCTGAGAAACCACTGTACTCACTGGGAGACATGGGCTTTATTCATGTTAGGTCCCCACTCATGCTGTACCGAAGTTAACACACTTGAATAATGCAGCACGGCATGTATAAATGTTGCAAGTGTTAATTACTGTTCGCAAAACAATGTCCATTACAGGCTAAAACAATTTACAATGCAAAAAGATACCGATAGCTTCCAGCTTTGTAGGCTAACTTCCCTTGCTAGCTAACAGCTGATGCTAGCATCAATTCACAATTAATGAATCAATCAATATCTTTATTGTCCCAATGGAATTTTTGGGTTCAACAATAAAATAAAATAAAATGCTTCATAAACAGGTGCAGACTAACAGTGAAATTCTTTCTTATGGGTCTTTTGTCAACAATGCAGAGTTAAAGATAAAAAAAAACATAATAATAACATAATAGAAATGGTGACATGAGGAATAAATGCACATTGAATAACGAATAACAATGCTGAATAAAAATGACATGGCTACGTACAGAGAGTCGTGATCAACCTCACATCCTTTAGTGGGGTGCACGTCAGAAAAAAGACCCCGCTCCACCATGTACCTTTATTGATAAACAAAACGTTTTTTGGGATGCTGCAAGGATATTTGTCAGGTCATTTCACAGGAAGTGTACCAAACCCATATTTATAGACATAAGACAAGCACCAATTAGGGCGGTCTAATACATATTTAAGTTTAAAGGGTTTAGCACAAAACAATAATATATAGTTCTCAAATATTATGATTGCATAACCATTCGTATCAGGTAGACAAAACATAGGTTGCAACACCCAACAGTGGTTGTCATAATAACAAATTAATCAGATGACGTTCCCAAGAAATGGCTACTGGGAAAGTCCTCATTAAGTCCTTTTGGAGACATCATAAATTTGTTTTGTAGACATCCAGATAATCAGTCACGATATGACCAGAAAAAAATCCTCTTTCTGCCCCATTAGAAATAGGAATTCATCCTTGGAGACTTATTGCAGACTAGTTTAAAGAGATGAAACCCAAATAATTAATAAAAGAAGGGGAGTATAAGACATTCAATTATCAACCACTCCACAAATTTCTTGTTAACAAACTATAGTTTTGGCAAGTCAGTTAGGACATCTACTTTGTGCATGACACAAGTAATCTTTCCAATAATTGTTTATAGACAGATTGTTTCACTTATAATTGACTGTATCAAATTTCCAGTGGGTCAGAAATGTACACACACTAAGTTGACTGTGCCTTTAAACAGCTTGGGAAATTCCAGAAAATTATGTCAGGGCTCTAGAAGCTTCTGATAGGCTAATTGACATATTTTGAGTCAATTGGAGGTGTACCTGTGGAAGTATTTCAAGGCCTACCTTCAAACTCAGTGCCTCTTTGCTTGACATCATGGAAAAATCAAAAGAAATCAACCAAGATAATTGCAAACCTCCACAAGTCTGTTTCATCCTTGGGAGCATTTTCCAAATGCCTGAAGGTACAACGTTCATCTGTACAAACAACAGTACACAAGTATAAACACCATGAGACCATGCAGCACTCATACCGCTCAGGAAGGAGACGCGTACCGTCTCCTAGAGATGAACGTACTTTGGTGCAAAAAGTGCAAATCATTCCCAGAACAGGTACAAGACTATCTATATCCACAGTAAAACAAGTCCTATATCGACATAACCTGAAAGGCCGCTCAACAAGGAACAAGCCACAGCTCCAAAACTGCCATAAAAATAGCCAGACTATGGTTTGCAACTGCACATGGGCACAAAGATCAAACTTTTTGGAGAAATGTCCTCTGGTCTTATGAAACAAAAACAGAACTGTTTGCCCATAATGACCATTGTTTTGTTTGGAGGAAAAAGGGGGAAGTTTGCAAGTTGAAGAACTCCATCTCAACCGTGAAGCACGGGGTTGGCAGCTTCTTGTTGTGGGGGTGCTCTGCTGCTGGAGGGACTGGTGCACTTCACAAAATAGATGGCATCGTGAGGAGGAAAATTATGTGGATATATTGAAGCAACATCTCAAGACATCAGTCAGGAAGTTAAAGCTTGTTCGCAAATGGGTCTTCCAAATGGACAATGACCCCAAGCATACTTCCAAAGTTGTTGCAAAATGGCTTAAGGTCAACAAAGTCAAGGTATTGGAGAGGCCATCACAAAGCCCTGACCTCAATCCTATAGAAAATGTGTGGGCAGAACTGAAAAAGGGTGTGCGAGCAACCATCCAGGGAAAAAATTAATTGAGGTCATAGGATTTCCCAATAGTTTTTTATGGGATACGCTTATTATTAGTAACCTGGTTGCAGTTCCTATGGCTTCCACTAGATGTCAAGTCTTTAGAAATTGGTCAATGTTTTTCTTTTGAGAAATTAAGAAGTAGTGCTATTCATTCCATGTGTCACTCTGAAGGTCCCTACTATTTTGGTGCGCGTGAACAGGAACGCACTCCACGGTGTTTTTATCTGGTATTAGAAACAGTATATTACATCTGAAATTTTATTGACTATTTACATTTCATTTTTGTTTGAAATGTTTGGACCAAGTTCACAGGTAACTTATTAGATACTTTGTTGTCATGTTGGGCGAGTTGGAACCGGTGTATTTCTGAATCAAACGTGCCAAATAAATTGACATTTGGGGTTATAAAGAAGGAATTTATCGAACAAAACGACCATTCATTGTGTTACTGAAACATTTGGGATTGCAAAAAGAAGAATATCTTCAAAGGTAAGGCATTCATTATATCGTTATTTCTGACTTTTGTGTCATACTTGCCTGATTGAAAAATGATTTTCATGTGTTTGTATGTGGGGCGCTGTCCTCAGATTATCGCATGGTCTGCTTTCGCCATAAAGCCTTTTTGAAATCTGACACAGCAGCTGGATTAATAAGAAGTTAAGCTTAATTTTGATCTATTACACTTATATTTTCGTGAATGTTGAATATTGATATTTCTGTAGTTTGAATTTGGTGCTCTGCAATTTCACTGGATGTTGTCAAATTGATCCCGCTAAAGGGATTGGCGCGTGAAGGGATCACTGACCTAAGACAGGGACTTTTTACTGTAATTAAATGTCAGAAATTGTGAAAAACTGAGTTTAAATGTATTTGGCTGAGGTGTATGTAAACTTCAGACTTCAACTGTATATAGGGCAGGTAATCAAGGAGGTGATGGAGTCCAGGTGAGTTTCATAGTGCATGTCACGATGGTGACAGGTGTGTGCCATAACAAGCAGCCTGGTGACCTAGAGGCTGGAGAAGGGGCATACGTGACAGTTACTACATGATTCCATATGTGTTATTTCATCATTTTATGTAGAAAATAGTAAAATAAAGAAAAACTTTTGAATTAATAGGTGTGTCCAAACCTTTGACTTGTATTGTACATGTATTCCTATCATGGAGGGCTAGAAGCTCTCACCTTTTTTCTGAGTCTGTGCTCCCATGAGGCTCTCCCAAGCACCAGATGCATCAAAGAATTGGCTGAACTGGTGCTTAACCAAAAACGTTTTCATTTCAGAATGACTTCTTCTTACTAACAGGGTGCACAGCGATGGGGAGCACAATGGCTCCCAATTACGCCAACCTTTTCATGGGACTCTTTGAACAGGACGTTATTTTTTAGCAAAAACAATCCATTCTTAATTCTCTTGAAGCTAGGTGGCACTATTTTTATGTTTGGAAAAATAATGTTCCCAAAGTAAACAGCCTATTTCTCAGGACCAGATGCTAAAATATGTATATAATTGACAGATTGGGATAGAAAACACTCTAAAGTTTCCAAAACTGTCAAAATATTGTCTGTGAGTATAACAGAACTGATATTGCAGGCGAAACCCTGAGAAAAATCAAACCAGGAAGTGGCGTCTATTTTGAAAACTCCATGTTCCATAGCCTCCCATTGCTCCATTTAAAGGGATATCAACCATATTCATTTTCCTATCGCTTCCTCAAGGTGTCAACAGTCTTCAGACATAGTTTCAGGCTTTTATTTTGAAGAATGAGCGTGAACGACCACTTTGCGTAATTGGATTTGTGGGGGCTCTCAGAGTGAGTTGTGCGCAAGAGAGAAAGGCGGCCATTGTTACTCCCGGTCCTAGTGAAAAGCCAACTGTCCCGGTTGATATATTATCGAATAGATATTTGAAAAACACCCTGAGGATTGATTATAAAAAACATCTGACATGTTTCTGTGGACATTATGGATATAATTTTGAATTTTTGTCTGCGTTGTTGTGACCGCTGTTTCCGGTGGATTCCTGGGCATAATGCACCAAACTAACGGAGGTATTTGGATATAAAAAATACCTTTATGGAACAAAAGGAACATTTGTTGTCTAACTGGGAGTCTCATGAGTGAAAACATCCGAAGATCATCAAAGCTAAACGATTCATTTGATTGCTTTTCTGATTTTTGTGACCAAGCTACCTGATGCTAAGTGTACTTAATGTTTTGTCGAGCGATCAATAAACTTACACAAACGCTTGGATTGCTTTCACTGTAAAGCATCATTTCAAAATCTGAGATGACAGGTGAATTAACAAAAGGCTAAACTGTGTTTTGCAATATTGCACTTTGGATTTCATGAATATGAATATTTTCTAGTAATATTATTTGACTGTGGCGCTATGCTTTCCAGCGTTGCTGATTACAATTACCCCGGATCCGGTATGGGTGGTTCAGAGAGGTTTAAGCTGGATAAAGTTATGGCGTCGCTATGTGGATGATATGATGGTTATATTTCGTGGAGATGAAAATTAGCTTTTAATACTTTTTAAACAGCTGCAACGAATACCTGAAATTCACAATGAGCTATGGAAAATCTACATTTTCTTGATATTCTTATCATTATAGAGGGTAATGATTTGGCGCAGATCTGAAAAGAAAACCAACAGACAGAAACGAGCTACTGCGGGGAGAGTTTCTATGCTTTACCTACAGTACCTGTGCCTCAATCTAACAAACATGATCAAAAATCCCCATAAAAATGTGTCAATTTAAGGTAGATTTATCCAACCACCTTATCTGCCTATGGCGGCATTCCACACCTGTGGTGAAAGGTGGCCAAGTTACAGCGGTGTATGTTAGACCATAATACATCCCAAAATCGGTCTTCTTTTTCCATTTATGCATGTGTTATTCAAATATGTTACTATCGGCTATAGTAGTAGGCCAAATTCAATCTTTTATCAAATATTTTTATACTTAATTTTTTTTATACCTAAATGGGTCCTAAAATCCTAAACAAAAAAAGCTAAATGACCCATGGTATGACCATCTTAAGGATCCTCCCAATCAGCCAATATATCTGTGTATGTAGACTGTGTTGCAAACAAGATAACTTTGACAAACAGGTAGATCACCTGTATAACTTGTTTTTAAATGGGCCACCAAGAGGATTAGCTGGACAGGGCATCTGAAAAATTCAAGAATGTAATCCAAGACGAGTGTCTAGAAATGAAGCGGGAAAAGAACTCAGACGATTCAACACTTTGTTTCCTCCAATATTCCCCATTGGAAATAGAGTTTGAAGGGATAATCAAAAAACACTGGCACTGAACACAGACCTCAGACTATACCCCCCCCCCTGCCCCCCCCATCCTATGACAGGAAAATATTTAAAAATTAAAGACATCTTAACATGCTCTACAAAGAACGTAGTCCACCTATTGAAATGTCCTTGTGGCCTGGCCTATGTGGGAAAGAGACGCCGTGTAAGATGCATATCCGAATACAGGAGTAGCATCAGAAACCAAGACCCCAAAAGTCCAGTTGCTATGCCCTTTATGACTGCCAGACACATTGCCTCATTAAAATTCATGGGTATCGAGCATGTCAAAGTCCCGAGGCAAGGGGGGAACATCGATAGACTTCTATTGCAAAGAGATTCGTACTGGATATTCGGGTTGGAACCATGTCTCCAAAAGGATTTAATGAGGACTTTCCCATTAGCCATTTCCTGACCACTTGCATTTTCCCACATTTTGTTACTTTACAGGCTAATTCTAAAATGGATTGAAAATATTTTTGTCCTCAACAATCTGCACACAATACTGCAAAACAGGTTTTGAGATTCTTTTGCAAAAAATAAATAAATATCACATTTACATAAGTGTTCAGACCCTTTCCTCTGTACTTTGTGACGCACCTTTGGCAGCAATTACAGCCTCAAGTCTTCTTGGGTATGATGCTACAAGCTTGGCACACCTGTATTTGGGGAATTTCTCCCATTTTTCTCTGCAGATCCTCTCATGCTCTGTCAGATTGGATGGGGAGCGTCGCTGCACAGCTATTTTCAGATCTCTCCAGAGAAGTTTGATCGGGTTCCAGTCCGGGCTCTTGCTAAGCCACTGAAGGACATTCAGAGACTTGTCCCGAAGCCACTCCTGCGTTGTCTTGGCTGTGTGCTTATGGTCATTGTACTGATGGAAGGTAAAACCTTCGCCTCATTCTGAGGTCCTGGGCGCTCTGGAGCAGGATTTCATCAAGGATCTCTCTATAACTTGCTACATTCACCTTCCCTCAATACTGACTAGTCTCCCAGTCCCCGCCGTTGAAAACATCCCCACAGCATGATACTGTCACCACCATGCTTCACTGTAGGGCTGGTGCCAGGTTTCCTCCAGATGTGACACTTGGAATTCAGGCCAAAGAGTTGGTTTCATCAGACTATAGAATCTTTAAAACTCTTGAGAGTTTTAGAGATGCCTTTTGGCAAACTCCAAGCGGGCTATCATGTGCCTTTTACTGAGGAGTGACTTCCATCTGGCCACTCTGCAGAGAGGGTTGACCTTCTGGAAGGTTCTCCGATCTAAACAGAGGAACTCTGGAGCTCTGTCAGAGTGACCATTGGGTTCTTGTTCACCTTCACCTTTCTGACCAAGGCCTTTCTCCCTCGATGCTCAGTTTGGCCAGCCGGCCAGCTCTAGCAAGAGTCTTGGCGGTTACAATCTTCTTCCATTTAAGAATGGAGGCCACTGTGTTCTTGGGGACCTGCAATGCTGCAGAAATTTTTTGGTACCCTTCCCCAGATCTGTGCCTCGACACAATCCTGTTTTGGACAAATCGGACAAATCCTTCTAACCTCATGTCTTGGTTTTTGCTTTGACATGCACTGTCAACTGTTGGAACTTATATAGACACATGTGTGCCTTTCCAAATCATGTTCAATCAATTGAATTTACCACATGTGGACTCAAATCAAGTTGTAGAACCATCTCAAGGATGATTATGGAAACAGGATGCACCTGAGCTCAATTTTGAGTCTCATAGAAGAGGATCTGAATACTTATGTAAGTAAGGTATTTCTGTTTTGTCTTTTTAATACATTTGCAAACATTTCAAAATGACTATTTTCGTTTCGTCATTATGGGGTATTCTGTGTGGATAGATGAGGGAAAAATAGTTTATACATTTTACAATAAGGCTGTAACATAGCAAAATGTGGAATAAGTCAAGGGGTCTGTCTACCTGATACAAATGGTTATACAGTCATAATAATATTCAATAAATTGTTTTTGTGCTAACACCTTTCAACTTAAATATGTATAGATTGCCCTAATTGGTGCTTTTCTTATGTCTATAAAGATGGGTGTGGTACACTTTCGGTGAAATGACCTGACGAAGATCCTTGCAGGATCATAACTTGTTTGTATATTAATAAAAGTACATGGTGGAGCTTATGAGTGTGCAGGCTCTATTTATTTTATATGTACAGTCAGTACCGAGTCAATGTGCAGGGGAGAAGGTAATTGAGGTAGCTATTTACATATAGGTGGGGTAAGAGTGACTAGACAACAGGATAGTTAATAGACTGTAGCAGCAGTGGGTAGCCAATTGATTAGTTATTTAGCAGTCTTGTTTAGTAGTCTCATGGCTTAGGGGTAGAAGCTGTTCAGGGTCCTGTTGGTTCCAGACTTGTAGCACTGGTACTGCTTGTCGTGTGGTAGCAAAGAAGACAGTCTATTGCTTGGGTGGCTGGAGTCTTTAATAATTTTTTGGGCCTTCCTCTGCCTGGTCTTGGATGGCAGGGAGCTCGGCCCCAGTGATGTACTGGGCCAACTCACAACGCTCTGTAGTGCCTTGCGGTGATGAAATGAGTCAAGATGCTCTCAATGGTGCAGCTGTAGAACATTTGGATGATCTGAGGGCCCATGACAAAACTTGTCAGCCTCCCGAGGGGGAAGAGGTGCTGTCATGCCCTCTTCACAACTGTGTAGGGATGTATGACCATGTTAATTCCTTACTGATGTGGAAACTAAGGAACTTGAAGCTCTCGACCCGACCCACTACAGCCCCATCAATGCCGATGGGAGCATGCTCAGCCTTCCTTTTCCTGAAGTCCATGATCAGCTTCTTCGTCAGCAAAGAGGGAGAGGTTGTTGTCCTGGCACCACACTGCCAGTGTAACAGTATAACTTTAGACCGTCCCCTCGCCCATACCCGGGTGCGAACCAGGGACCCTCTGCACACACATCAACAACAGTCACCTTCGAAGCATCGTTACTCATCGCTCCACAAAAGCTGCGGCCCTTGCAGAGCAAGGGGAACTACTACTTACACCAGGTCTCTGACATCCTCCCTATAGGTTGTCTCATCATCGTCAGGGATCAATCCTACCACTGTCGTGTCATCAGCACTCATGGAGTCATATCTGGCCACACAGCCATGGGCAAACAGTGAGCCATCTGCATCATCTGTGGATCTGTTGGGGCTGTATGCGACTTTAATTGGGTCCAGGATTTCTGGTATGATGGTGTTGATGTGAGCCAAAACCAGCCTTACAAAGCATTTCATGGCTATAGACTCGAGTGCTAAGGGGCAATAGACATTTAAGCAGGTTACCTTGGAATTCTTGGGCACGGAGACTATGGTGGTCTGCTTCTAACAAGTTGATATTACAGACTGAGTCAGTGATAATTTGAAAATGTCAGTGAATTACCAGCTGATCAGCACTGATCAGCACATGCTCTGAGTACATCTTGATATTCTGTCTGGCCCCATGGACTTTCGAATGTTAACTTGTTTAAAGGACTTACTCACATCGGCTACGGAGAGCGAGATCACAAAGTCGTCAGTTCGTGCTCTCATGCATGGCCCAGTGTTGCTTGCCTCAAAGCAAGCAGAGAATGCATATATTTAACTTGTCTGGTAGGCTCGCGTCTCTGGGCAGCTCATGGTTGGGTTTCCCCTTGTCAGCCGTAATAGTTTGCAAGCCGTACCACATCAGTCGTGGGTCAGACTAGGATACGATCTTAGTCCTGTTTTGACGCTTTGCCTGTTGATGGCTTGTCTGAGGCTGTCACAGGATTTCTTATAAACATCCGGATTAGTGTACAGCTCTAGACTTTTGCTCAGTGCGGATGTTGCCTGTAATCCATGCTTTCTGGTTGGGGTATATATGTACGGTCACTGAGGGGACATCGTTGTCAATGCACTTATTGATGAAGCCAGTGACTGATGTGGTATATCGGATGAATCCCGGAACATATTCCAAACTGTGCTAGCAAAACAGTCCTGTAGCTTAGCATTCACTTCATCGAACCACTTCCGTATTAAGCATGCCACTGGTACTTCCAGCTCAGGACAGACGGGAGACTCTGGCGGCTCAGGACAGGAGGAAGGCTCTGGCAGCACTGGAGAGGAGGAAGCACCTGTAGGCAGAAGACGGAGAGACAGCCTGGTGTGGGGGGCTGCCACCGGAGGGCTGGTGCGGCGCACTGGAGCTCTTGAGTACCGAGCCTGCCCAACCTTACCTGGTTGCATGCTCCCAGTAGCCAGGCCAGTGCGGTGAGGTGGAATAGCCCGCACTGGGCTGTGCTGGCAAACCGGGGACACCATGCGTAAGGCTGGTGCCATGTACGCCGGCCCGAGGAGACGCACTGGAGACCAGATGTGTAGAGCCGGCTTCATGGCACCTGGCTCGATGCCCACTCTACCCCGGCTGATACGAGGAGCTGGAATGTACCGCACCGGGCTATGCACCCGCACCGGGGACACAGTGCGCTCCACAGCATAACACGGTGCCTGCCCGGTCCCTCTCGCTCTTGGCACAGGTCTCTTACCTGGCTTCACCACACTCCCCGTGTGCCCCCTCCCAATACATTTTTGGGTCTGACTCTCGGGCTTCCAACCGCGCCGCCGTGCTACCTCCTCATACCAGCGCCTCTCTGCCTTCGCTGCCTCCAGCTCTGCTTTGGGGCGGCGATATTCCCCTGGCTGTGCCCAGGGTCCTTTTCCGTCCAACTCGTCCTCTCATGTTCATGAGTCTTGTGATGCTGCTGCTGCTACTGCTGCCACTCCGCTTGGTCCGGCTGATTCTGTCACGGTTGTCGTCGGTGGAAAGAGAGGACCAAAGCGCAGCGTTGTAAGTGTTCATCATTTTAATGGAAACCGTGAAGCTAATGAACAATCGTGCTGAGACAAACACTACACATAGACAATCACCCACAACCCACAATGACAAAACAGGCTACCTAAATATGGTTCCCAATCAGAGACAATGACTAACACCTGCCTCTGATTGAGAACCATATCAGGCCAAACACAGAAACAGACAAACTAGACATACAACATAGAATGCCCACTCAGATCACACCCTGACCAAACAAAACCTATGAACATACAAAGCAAACTATGGTTAGGGCGTGACAAGTTCTTCGTTGTTCTAATTTTGATATCATATCACAGTTATATCAAATAAGGTATAAGCCATAATCAAGGGGTATTTATCATTTGAAAATTCAAAATGTTTGGCTGACAGTGGCTTGAACTAGTTGTGTAAAAACACAATTTGGACAGGTTCCCAGATATCACTGATGCTACATGACAGCCAACAAGATTGTGTCCATCCTAGGGCTGTGGCGGTCACCAAAATCTTTAGCCAGTGATTGTCAAGAAAATTACTGTCGGTCTCACAGTAATTGACCATTAATTAATATGAACACATTTAGCATCTCCTGGCTTTAACACATAGCCTACAAGTCACTGATGCAGATCTTTGGAACATCTACATTTTAAAGTCTAATAAATCCATGTAATATAGCCTACACCATCACAATAAATATATTACTTATTTTAGACATGTCTAATGAAGCATGATATTAGCCAAAAGTAGTCTACTTCAGAAGAACAGAATAGCATACTCTGAGTTGTCCTTATTTTAGGTCCTGATCTGGCTATGCCAAATGGCTGTGGGCTCACTAGTTCATTTAGCAGACAAGAATTCTGTAGCATTATTTTATATCATTTTCTGGTATGAAGAATTCAATTGAACAAAGCTGAATAAAATAGAAAGGACATTTTGGCCAAACAATTTGAGGGAGTGTGCACTATTCCGTTTTGAGCGGATATTAAAGAAATAGGTATTCCTATATGCTTAATTTAGAGTTATTAATGTAACTTTAGATGTTGGCTATATGTTTAGATGTTTATTACATTGTAAGGCTGTATGATGCAACTCTAATGATGATTGCTTGAAAGGCATGAGCTCTGCTTAGTTTTTTTACGCAGGCTGTACACACTTGCGCAGGCTGTCTCTCATTCACAATTTGACAAGCAGTTGATAATGCCTCGAACTTCATGGCGGCATCCCCTTCGTGTGGATGTAATGCAACCTAAAAAAAATCCATGCCTTTTGTGGCCAGTGGCCGTTGTGCCCTTGGCCCTGAGTGCTGCATTGTGCCCTTCTCCCTCATTGCTGCACTCAGAAGCACCTCTCATTCACATGGCTCTCCATCACTTGATCCGGAGTTTCTCACAGGCTACAAGTGAACACAAGACACATCAGGGAGGCAACTGCTTGCGTGCTAATCCAATTTCGAGATGCATATTGAAGATGTTGGAAGAACTGTCCACAGCCAACAAGATGAGTAAGCCTAACGAACAGCAGAAGCACTCGCCTATGTCAATCTACTATCCCCCATAGTATTCTGTGCGAGAAAGAAATATTCCAAACAAAGTCTGAGACAGTTGTGGGTTGCGATAGATCCCAAATTAATACAACAACTAGTTTCAACAAACCCTTTTAACGCAATGTGGCTGACGCAACAGATCAGAACGTTTAGCTTAAAATGTTGTTAAACTATTAGGCTATATCTTCACATTATAAGGGCAGTAATGTATACATGGCATTAGACTATACGCACAAATGTTCCGTTACTGGGAAAATACCATCATCAAAAGTGACTTCAAATGTGATTATGCATGTAATGCTTTTATTATAAGGTGAAAATGGTGAAATGGTGAAAATGATCTTCTCCAAACTTGAAACTCACACGCTGCTTATGTATGCCAGTTAGGCCCCTTGTAACGCAGATGAAATTGCTTAATTTTAAGAAGTTATTTGGCCACTTTGTTGTGATACAAACCTTATCAAAACATATATGCCTATGGGCTATGATTTGAAAAAGTTGCATCATTCACAAGTGATAGGCTAATATTGTAACCCATCAGACTAGACTTGATTTAATCTTCTCTTTACATATACTAAATAATATATGTGTGAAATGTGTTTTTATTTAGAATGGACCATTGTCATTCACCTGTCTCAAAATAGGGGCAGTGGGAAAAAATACATGCCATCTCCGCACTTCAATAGCGAATGGAGGAGGTTTTTCCTGTTGTTCATTTTCATGCCAGCGAGGTAGGCTATATGCCTGATGTAAAGATAAGCAATGTGGTTAATATTAGGAAAGTTGAGAATGTACTGAGCAAATGTCAATTTGGCTTTTTGCCAAATCACCGTACCACAGACAACGTAATTTTTGATTTTTTTGGGTGGTTTATATTTTGTCCTATAGTTCAGTCAATGTCATTGGAGAATCCAGTGGGTTCTGGTAGTTGATCATGTATATGTTTTTGCTGTTTGTTCTTTGTTATAAAGCCAAAAAGATTGAAGAAGTGGTTTATTCATTCATCTCCATTTTGGATAGATAACTGCGAGTTGTAGTTGGTTTAGTTCCAATTTTCCCAGAAGTGATTAGATTCTATGGATTCTTCAATGACATTGAGATGATTTCTGACAATCTGATCGTTCTTTTTTCGTATTGTTTTAGTAAATCACCATAGTGAAGGTGTAGGCACATTTACCATTCTTGTTCATTTTCTTAGGTTGTTTGATTGAGATTTTTAGATTTGATAGGGAAAGGTCAAATATACTGTTTAGGTTTTCTACTCCCAAGTTTACACCTTCACTATGACAGTGAAAGGTTTTGTCCAGGAAGTTTTCTAAAAGGGATTGAATTTGTTGTTGCCTAATTGTTTTTTTGTTAGGCTTCTCGGTGACTAACCCCGATCCGCAACATCAGCATTCAAACGAGGTTGCAATGAAAACTCATGGGACTGTAGAGACTGTGTTGGTATCAATATGCGGGGTTGTGAACTACATTCCTATTAAAGCGTTGATTTACACGGTGATGGACCAATAGCGGAGAAAAGTTTAAGAAACGGAACCCTCTGATGCTGTACGTTACATTGTGACGTAAATTTAAACTCATTCTGTGCTGTACAGCCTCTTTC
This sequence comes from Oncorhynchus clarkii lewisi, assembly GCF_045791955.1. Lineage (NCBI taxonomy): Eukaryota > Metazoa > Chordata > Actinopteri > Salmoniformes > Salmonidae > Oncorhynchus > Oncorhynchus clarkii. The sequence goes on along the minus strand of NC_092147.1, from coordinate 33,888,830 downwards.
CACCAGGTGTAGCGCTTCTCTCGCAGATTAAAAACAAGACATTTGTGTAATGGTGATTGTACAGTTAATTACTCGTGAGTTAATAAATAGTTAATTCAATCAATTGTTCGTTTTTTGAATAATAACTGCGAGCCATCATGACTCAAAACCGTGACATCTCCAGTTTAATTGTGAAGATAAATTTAGCTCTGCCCTAAAAACCCTAAAAAAATTCGGCACAAACCTTCAAATAGGTATGTAATGAGACATTGTATAACCTCTTCATAGTGTTGTATTTACATTTTAGAGGTGATAAGTTGGACAAAGCTTTCGCTTCCCCACCTGCCATTTTTAAAAAGACCCGGCAGAGCACCATTGCCTTCTTCAATCATGCAGAGACAGGCAGCAAGAAGGTCTCTGTCACTCCCTGATCTGTTTCACCTGTCTTTGTGCTTGTCGCCACCCCCCTGCAGGTGTTGCCATCTTCCCCATTATCCCCTGTGTACTTATACCTGTTTTCTGTTTAACTGTTGCCAGTTCGTCTTGTTTGTCAAGCTTACCAGCGTTCGTCCTGTTAGCTCCTGTCTTTCCCTGCTTCTCTTTTTCTCGTCCTCCTGGTGACCCTTGCCTGTCCTGACTTTGTACCCACCCGCCTGACCACTCTGCCTGACCCTGAGCCTGACTACCGTCCAATACCTTTGCTCTACCTCTGGATTACTGAACTCTGCCTGTCCCTGACCCTGAGCCTGCCTTCCTTGACCTGTTGTTTGCCTGCCCCTGGTGTTACAATAAACATTGTTACTTCACACGGTCTGTACTTGGGTCTTACCTTGATTCCTGATATTCTCGTCATTGATTTTTCTGGAAAGGGGAGACATTATGCTTTATAATGGTATACATATTACAGTTGACCTGGAATTATTAAGTTTGTGAGGCACTAAAATAAGGTCAATGGAACAGCGCGATGTACAAACATGTGTTAGCTATTGTTTACTTTCCTTCCATCTATAGCATTTCTTAATATTATACACTTCCTTTGCCTCATGTTTGAGTAATGCTCTGTTCAAGTAGACTGTGATTTTGCTGTGATCTAATAGTGACTTGGAACGCTCTGAGAGACTCTGGGTTGAGGCCAGTGATAAAGTAATCTACGGTCCTATTGCTAAAGGATGAGCTGTAGATGTACCTACCATAGAAGTCCCCTCGACGCTTACCATTGACTATGCACAGACCCAGTGTGCAACAGAGTTGCAGGAGTTGTGACCCATTTTTGTTGGTTGTTTAGTTTTGTCTAAGGGGGCATACATGAGGCAATGCTGTTACCTCCAGGTAGGTGTTTGTCCCTCTGCGTGGTGAGTGTCAGGTTCTTGTTCAGTTCTTGCACTGAGGTCACCATAGACTAGTACATGTCCCTGGGCCTGAATATGGTTGATCTCCCCCTCTAGGATGGAGAAGCTGTCATCGTTAAAGTATAGGGATTTTATTTGTGGGATACACCATAGGTAGCACAGTTGAGGACATTTGTCTGTTAATCATTTTCCTTTACATTTCTAGCCGGATGTTCCTGTTTCTCTATCACTCACCTTGCCAACAAATATTTTTGTCAGGGTAAGGTGCTAAAGCTCTGCCAAAAGTCTTGAGTTTGCGAAATTGACATGTGCAGGTGTACAGATTCAAATATTACTCGCAACTAGTAAATGACAAGTTTACGAATGCGATTACAACTACAAATTTGTTTTTTTATTCATGTTCACAGCTCATCAATTACACGTTTGATAATGTGTTTACAACTACAGATGTGGTGACAACTACAGATTATTCTTTCATGTTCACAACTCATCAGTAACATAATTGCAAATTGTGTTTACAACTATAAATCTATTCTACACGCTCAAATCATTATGTCAATAATTTAACTTCATAGTTTGCACCCTCTAAGTGCTTGTAGGTGAAGATGAGGGGCATCCTCCACCAGCCTCTTGACTCTGTAAGCAAACTGCAGGGAGTTCTCAACCTGATAAAGTACTGTACAGTCGTGGCCAAAAGTTGAGAATGACACAAATATAAATTTTCACAACGTCTGCTGCCTCAGTTTGTATGATGGCAATTTGCATGTACTCCAGAATGTTATGAAGAGTGATCAGATTAATTGTAATTAATTGCAATTGAACCTCCTTGCCATGCAAATTAATTGAATCCATTTCCACTGCATTTCAGCCCTACCACAAACGGACCAGCTGATATCATGTTAGTGATTCTCTCTTTAACACAGGTGTGAGTGTTGACGAGGACAAGGCTGGAGATCACACTGTCATGCTGTTTGAGTTAGAATAACAGACTGGAAGCTTCAAAGGGAGGGTGGTGCTTGGAATCATTGTTCTCCTCTGTCAACATGGTTACATGCAAGGAAACACGTGCCGTCTTCATTGCTTTGCACAAAAAGGGCTTCACAGGCAAGGATATTGCTTTCAGTAAGATTGCACCTAAATCAACCATTTATCGGATCATCAAGAACTTCAAGGAGAGCGCTTCAATTGTTGTGAAGAAGGCTTCAGGGCGCCCAAGAAAGTCCAGCAAGTGCCAGGACCGTCTCCTAAAGTTGATTCAGCTGCGGGACAGAGCAGTACAGAGCATGCTCAGGAATGGCAGCAGGCAGGTGTGAGTGCATCTGCACGCACAGTGAGGCAAAGAATTTTGGAGGATGGCCTGGTGTCAAGAATGGCAGCAAAGAAGCCACTTCTCTCCAGGAAAACATCAGGGACAGACTGATATTCTGCAAAAGGTACAGGGATTGGACTGCGGCCAGGATGTGGCCCAGAAGTTAATTGACAGCATGCCAGGGTGGATTGCAGAGGTCTTGAAAAAGGGTCAACACTGCAAATATTGACACTCTGCGTCAACTTCATGTAATTAGCCTTTGACACTTATGAATTGCTTGTAATTATACTTCAGTATTCCATAGTAACATCTGACAAAAATATCTAAAGATACTGAAGCAGAAAACGTTGTGGAAATAAATATTTGTGTCATTCTCAAAACCTTTGGCCACGACTGTACATCCTTCTTTGTTAGCTTCTCAAATTATTTAATTACCAAGGATGTCAGTGCCACTGTCCTGAAGTCACTTTCGGCCTCAGGATGGTAAGTTGGTGGTTGAAGATATCCCTCTAGAGGTGTGGGGGCTGTGCTTTGGCAAAGTGGGTGGGGTTATATCCTTCCTGTTTGGCCCTGTCCGGGGGTGTCCTCGGATGGAGCCACAGTGTCTCCTGACCCCTCCTGTCTCAGCCTCCAGTATTTATGCTGCAGTAGTTTATGTGTCGGGGGGCTAGGGTCAGTTTGTTATATCTGGAGTACTTCTCCTGTCCTATTCGGTGTCCTGTGTGAATTTAAGTGTGCTCTCGCTAATTCTCTCTTTCTCTCTTTCTTTCTCTCTCTCGGAGGACCTGAGCACTAGGACCATGCCTCAGGACTACCTGACATGATGACTCCTTGCTGTCCCCAGTCCACCTGGCCGTGCTGCTGCTCCAGTTTCAACTGTTCTGCCTTATTATTATTGGACCATGCTGGTCATTTATGAACATTTGAACATCTTGGCCATGTTCTGTTATAATCTCCACCTGGCACAGCCAGAAGAGGACTGGCCACCCCACATAGCCTGGTTCCTCTCTAGATTTCTTCCTAGGTTTTGGCCTTTCTAGAGAGTTTTTCCTAGCCACCGTGTTTCTACACCTGCATTGCTTGCTGTTTGGGGTTTTAGGCTGGGTTTCTGTACAGCACTTTGAGATATCAGCTGATGTACGAAGGGCTATATAAATACATTTGATTTGATTTGATGACTTAGCACCTTAGGGAATTTGCTTATGGCCATAGGAGCTTCCAGAATTAGGGCACCATCTGCAGCTTGAGTGACAGCATGAAAATGTAATGGAACGTTTCACTGAGTTGCTCTGCTCTGCACCTGTCCACCAATGTTGTCTGCTCCTGGGCTCTTTTTAACTTTGGTCTGTCTGAATCAGCTGGTGACACACTTTGGATGCTAAATTCCATCTCGAGAGTAGCAGCTGTCTTCATACACATCTCAGTGATTTCTCCACTGAAGTAGTTGATTGTCAAATCTGAGATTGAAAAAACATTTAGCTCATCAGCCAGTTATTTATTTGTGTTAAAACCATCAGCCTGAATCACCTTGATTCTCTTGTCTTGTAGCCCAACCATAGTTATCATTATTTCAGTTTGGCCTTCTTGATTTCGGATCTCACCTCAATTCTAGATTCCCTTTTAGCAGTATCATTATTATACAATAAGCCCTTCAATGACTTGGTAACTCAAGGCTTGGGATAGATAGTTACACTTCTGCTAGAAATTACTGTAACTTCATAGAAGGAGATATAACTGCAAATCGCATCAGTGAGATAATCTATACCGTCATTAGTCTTGAAAGACAGCCCAGAGTGCTGTCATTGGTCCAAACCTTCAAATCACGTTTTTGTGCTTTCTCCCTCTTAAGCACAGTCCTATAGATATGCACAGTATTGTGGTCAGATGAGCTGAGCGGAGTTTTCGCTGTGGACTTCTAGGCCCCAAGGGTCTTGTTATGGTTTCTTGGGGAGGTGACATTTAAGGAACTCAGTGATCTCTTTAAATAACAGAGATTAAAATCTAAAACAATAGCAGGGGCATGGGGAGATAAGGATTGCAGTTTTTGAGTCATAGTATAAATATGATCACTTTAGTGTGAACGTAAACGACTGTGATGAATATTTGGGGGAACTCTCCTGTGAGATAGAAATGTCTTATTGACACTGACAGCAGTTCAATATCAGGTAGACATAGCCTCTCTCTGACACTTACATTATTGCACCATCCGCAATTGATTTACAGGCAGACTAGGTCCATTCAAAGCGGACACCCAAATCCGTTTATCGCCAAAGATGAGTCCATGTCTGAGATGGTCAGCCAAGTCTCCAGTGAGTGAGTGAGTATTGTTCTCGGTTTGTTTGTGAGTGGCGGAGTTCATGAGATTCAATATAATCCACCAAATGAGTGAAACAAACAAGCTCATAAAAAACCTATCTAACTGGACAAAAACTGACACACTTAGGATTTTACGAACAAAATAGCTACAGAAAGTGTAACAAACCCGCAGACACACAAATACCTGCTTCCGTTCACCATCTGGAGCCGCACCCACTCCTCTTAGAGCCATTAGTACCTTAGTATTTTCTGATAATATGATAATATTATGCAAACTTTAATGATTTCAAAGCTGATGTCACCAAAAACCATACAGTCACTGGCAAAAACATTATTCATTCACTTCGTCTCCCTCTCTTCACATTTATAAAATAAGAGATTGCTTCTTCTATGTGAATGCTGTTGATCAGTACAATAAAACAAGTCCCAAATGGAAGGGAAACAGACCCATGAAAATAGATCAAATACTCAATCCATGTCACGAACGCCGTCAGGGAAATGACCGGACCAAGGTGCAGCGTGGTGAGCGTACATTTCTTTTTATTTTGAATGTCGCCAACAAAAACGAGAAACGGCCGTGACGCTTACTAGGGCTATGCAGGCCACTAACAAAGTAAACTACCCACAACTAAGGTGGCAAAACAGACTGCCTAAGTATGATTCCCAATCAGAGACAAGGATAGACAGTTGTCCTTGATTGAGAACCATACCCGGCCAGAACATAGAAACAGAAAACATAGAATGCCCACCCCACATCACACCCTGACCTAACCAAATAGAGAAATAAAACGGCTCTCTAATGTCAGGGCGTGACAATCCATGCACACTCCTATTGAATATTATGAATAGGCCTAGGCTACATCTTGATATACCTAGTTTATCAATAGAGATTTACCTTTCAAATAAATTATTACCATTATGTTGTTACAGTTGAAGTCGGAAGTTTGCATACACTTAGGTTGGAGTCATTAAAACTCGTTTTTCAACCACTCCACAAATTTCTTGTTAACAAACTATAGTTTTGGCAAGTCAGTTAAGACATCTACTTTGTGCATGACACAAGTAATATATCCAACAATTGTTTACAGACAGATTATTTCACTTATAATTCACTGTATCACAATTCCAGTGGGTCAGAAGTTTACATACACTAAGTTGACTGTGCCTTAAAACAGCTTGGAAAATTCCAGAAAATGATGTCATGGCTTTAGAAGCTTCTGATAGGCTAAATTACATAATTTGAGTCAATTGGAGGTGTACCTGTGGATGTATTTCAAGGTCTACCTTCAAACTCAGTGCCTCTTTGCTTGACATCATGGGAAAATCAAAAGAAATCAGCCAAGATCTCAGGAAAAAAATTATAGACCTCCACAAGTCTGGTTCATCCTTGGGAGCAATTTCCAAATGCCTGAAGGTACCACGTTCATCTGTACAAACAATAGTACGCAAGTATAAACACCATGGGACCACGCAGCCATCATACCGCTCAGGAAGGAGACGTGTGCAAATCAATCCATGAACAACAGCAAAGGACCTTGTGAAGATGCTTGAGAAAACAAATACAAATGTCTCTCTATTCACAGTAAAACGAGTCCTATATCGACCTAACCTGAAAGGCCGCTCAGCAAGGAAGAAGCCACTGCACCAAAACCACCATAAAAAAAAGCCAGACTACGGTTTGCAACTGCGTACTTTTTGGAGAAATGTCCTCTGGTCTGATAAAACAACAATGGAACTGTTTGGCCTTAATGACCATCATCATGTTTGGAGGAAAAAGGTGTAGGCTTGCAAGCCAAAGAATACCATGCCAACCGTGAAGCAAGGGGTTGGCAGCATCATGTTGTGGGGTTCCTTTGCTGCAGGAGGGACTGGTGCACTTCACAAAATAGATGGCGTCATGAGGAGGAAAAGTATGTGGATATATTGAAGCAACATCTCAGGACATCAGTCAGAAAGTTAAAGCTTGGTCGGAAAATGGGTCTTCCATAAGGACAATGACCCCAAGCATACTTCCAAAGTTGTGGCAAAATGGCTTAAGGACAACAAAGTCAAGGTACTGGAGTGGCCATCACAAAGCCCTGACCTCAATCATATAGCTATGTGTTGGCAGAACTGAAAAAGTGTGTGCGAGCAAGGAGGCCTACAAACCTGACTCAGTTACACCAGCTCTGTTAGGAGGAATGGGCCATAATACACTCAACTTCTTGTGGGAAGCTTGTGGAAGGCTAGCCAACATTTTTGAAGTTAAACAATGTAAAGGCAATGCCACCAAATACTAATTGAGTGTATGTAAACTTCTGACCCACTGGGAATGTAATGAAAGATATAAAAGCTTAAATAAATCATTCTCTCTACTATTATTCTGACATTTCACATTCTTAAAATAAAGTGGTGATCGTAACTGGCCTAAGACAGGGAATTTTTACTTGGATTTAATGTCAGGAATTGTGAAAAAGTGAGTTGAAATCTATTTGGCTAAGGTGTATGTAAACTTCCGACTTCAACTGTATGTAGTTAGACTGGAAAAAACTATGTGAATTGATTGCATAATTGATTAATTCATGCCTCCATGGCTGTCTCTGAAATATGTACATAAAATATGTTGAATGTAATGATACTGAATTCAAAAGATCTGTCTGGATCAAGTGCCATTTAGTGACCTTGGGTAATAAGCCCTTCTTTTTTTGGCTCTGGTATGGTTCTGGTATTGAGTATCTTAGCTAGAGACAGATGATATATCGATTCACTGATATTATCAGCCAATATTGGCCTTTTAACGCTATATCGGTATCTGCCCTGTTCACCGAGAGAGATTCCCTGCGAGCCCAGGCATTTCACGCAAATACATTCATGACTTCTTACTCAAAGTGGGCGGCGGTAGTGCAAAACATATGGTTACTGTAGGTCAGAGTAGTTTCTGAATATACCAATGTTAAGTGTTTCTGTCCCTCTCTCTCTCCCTCTTCATCTCTTCTTTAAAAAGCAGCCATGTTGTTGTCATTCTGCTAAATAAGGTTTTTGCAGATGCAAGGAGGTTAAGACTGTTCAGAATGGTGATATGATACGAGGTCATGATTAATAAGTTGACTGTTTATTGACGTGATAGCTAAAGACCTTTTAGAGTTTAATTCGGAAGATGGTAACTCTTTAAAGAACCGCTCTCGTGGTGCCCCAGATCCTAATGAGTTAATTGTTATATGATTCATTTAATCAGGTAAAATTAAACATAGTTAGTTAATTAGATAAATAGCAGTCTTCAAATTAATGTTAAAGTCAAATCACGATTCACATGGTAATTTCATTATTTCATAGTTTTGAGGTCTTCACTCTTATTCTACAATGTAGAAAATAGTCAAAATAAAGAAAAACCCAGGAATGAGTAGGTGTGTCCAAACTTTTGACAAGTACTGTATAAACAACCGTGGACAGCCCAATTTACACACACACACACACACACACACACACACACACACACACACACACACACACACACACACACACACACACACACACACACACACACACACACACACACACACACACACACACACACACACACAAAGAGATTGACACAGTAATAAAGCAATCTCTGCTCCAAAACAGGCCAGGAGCTAAGGAAACATGGAAGTTAGAAGTGATGTCATTATCGCCCCCAACCCACTCACACACAGAGTCAAACATAAATACACACACTGTCAGATTTGAAGGACATGATCTCGCTATATAGCGTTCAAATAGCCATTAAACTCTCTCACTCTAACCAATCCCCCCTCACAAACACACACATGCACTCACCCAGACACACACACGCACCCCTATCCTCTATCCTTCAAACCGCCTCTCTTCTCCAATCACTGACAGGCGAGACAGCACACGCCAAACAGACCTACTGTTAATGTCAGTCAACAGGGATTCAAACACACACACACACACACAAGCATGCACACATACACTGTTTTGGAGAAAGTCTCAGTCACCAGTCTGATTCCCAGTCTCCTGCTCTCTCCACTCCAATAAGAAGCAGATACAGTAGGAGGGTAGCGTATTATAGCAGTAAGTTGAGATATCAAGACAATAGAGGGAAGAACAATATTACATCAGTCAGAAGAGCTTCTACAGCCTTAGGGAGTCACACACAACACGCAGAGAAACGGGGAGAGAATTCTGTTACAAACTGCCACATATTGTGAAACTTGGGGTGAGGGGAGGGGGGCAGAGGGGGACAAGTGGAGGGCAGCATAAAGGGAGAAGACTGGGAGAGAGGCACCATTCTATTGCAGATATATCCTAGCATCATGCACTGCACATAAACATGCCTGTGCTGTTTAAATCTAGTGGTGTAGTGCAGATCATGGACTGATCAGAAGGTGTAATTGCCTTGAGGGCTCTACATTTTTCATTTGACATTTAGGTCATTTAGCAAACACTCTTATCCTGAGAGACTTACAGAACTTTTTGTCTAGTCCCATCGATAATCAAATCAAATCTATAACACGGTAGAGTTGAATTATTGACTGAGAGATAATGCAAACCATTTCAGGTCAAACACTTTACACCATTTCAGTTACACTCCAAACCCATAGTGTAGCCGATGTGAGAGTGCCAGTATCATCACCTTCTAAAAGTAACGCTGCTGTTTCAGTACCAACAGTTTCAGTCCATTTCAGTCCTCATGTTACGGTGCATGTTGTGTACCTTTCCGACCCAGACAGTTTGACTGAAGTTAAATCTGTCACAGACACACACACACACTCAGAAATCTCCTGGCGGTGTGTGTCTCCTCTTTAGTAGGTACCTCACGTCCCCTGTTACTATTTTTAGCTTCATTCACAGCAGCTTGTGGCACGAGACAGAGCTTCCATCTCCCTCCCAGCTCTCTTCTGCATCTCCCTCTCTCTGTCTCCCTCCAAACTATCCCTCCATCCATCTCTCCCTTTCTCCCTCCCTGTGCTCAATTGCCAAGTGTTTTCCAGAGAGGGAGGACCCAGCATAGCTCAGTGTGTGTGTGCTTGTGTGTAGGTGAACGCTACATGAGCAGCCTGCAAAGGAGAGGCTAGACAGAGCACCAGACAAAGTGATGCATGGTGCAGGAAAATGGAAAGAAAGAACAGACATTTGAGCCAGAAGAGGATACCCACATTGCAACCGGAACAAATGCTTGCTCGTTATTCAGTGGATTCTGCTAAGGAATCTTATCCAGGACAGCTAGCTTATTCATTCTTAGAAAAACATCTCAGAGTCAGTTCCTTTCTCAGTGAATTCATACCACACACTTTAGTAACTCATATGATTCATCTAAGATCATCTGCAGGGGCGGTGACTAAGGATTCCATTTTGCTTTTTAAAACCAGACAACCTCATAGTGAATGGGTGAGTGTGTGGGAGGCACACACACTCACCCAAACTACTGTAAAGCAGGAAACACCATTTCCATAATTGTGCTTCCACTACTAGGCTTTGTTTCCTTTGCTGAACTACTGATACAGCTTGACCCACTGGTCAGACATTCCTAAATCTCCTAACGGTTATGATAAAGAAATAAATTAGGATAATGGGGAGCCCATACAACCAGAATGGGAGATGTAATAGTCACTTTGGCCTTGGGCTCATACAACACTATACTGTTATAACACCATTGGGTCTTCAGTGCTGTACTGTATATTCTGTAGTAGTAATGATGGGAACATTTTAACAGTTCCATATCGGGATACTATTTTTGATAATATATCTTATGGAATCCATAATATAATTTTTGCGCTACAGTAGTAGGCTGTACCTGCACCAAAACCCCAGTATTTTTCCTACTTAGCATGTTCTCCATTTTCTTTTTAAATAGGAAGCCAATTAGTTTCAAACACTTCGATTTCCATGACTGATCAAAACTCATTCTTGTGGCTTCATCTTGTCCCTTTGAAGTAGACATATGGTGAGAAATATGTTTGGAGCATTGAATCGCAATAAAATCACAGTCTGAAATTGCAATTCATATAGAATTGTGAGAATTGTAATACATATTCTATCTATACCTAAATATAGTGATAATATCGTGAGGTCCTTGGCAATTCTCAGCCCTATTTACGCTAAATAGAGTTCCAGGCCACCACCTTCCATTAATAAGCATGCTATTACACATGACATACCACAACATGCCATAGGAGTAACATTTCATGTTAAACAATCACACCTGGGATAGAACTACTCTTGTGTAAAATATCCCCATGGCATGGGATACCTATTACATGAGTTTCTATATAGACTTCTCACAAAAACAGAAATTCTATTTTCCAACCACTCCAGTGCAGATTGATTTGAAAAGGGTTCAAAGTAGCACAAGGCTAATATATTCCATTAAACATGAATCACCTTTAATATAACCTTCTCCAACCTCTAAGGCCCCAAACAGCCCTGCTGTGGAGAGAGAGAGCGATGACGATGAGGGAATTCCCTGTCCTTAATGTTTTCTTTCCCCCCGTCCTTTTCTCTCTTTCTCAATCCCTCCACCCATCCCTCAGTCTTCATTTCTCTCAATCTCTTTTCTCTCTCTCTTTCGCTTTTCTCTCTCAGTCTCTCTGTCTATATATATCCTTCTATGTCAGCCTGCCAACTCAGGCTCTGAGTACGTCTGGCTGGTGAGAGAAGAGAGAGAAGAGGGGACATGGAAAATGGGCCTGAAACACACACAGCCTTATCATCTGGACATCTGCTTTGTCCCCTGCCACCTTCTGCCGCGCACGCACACAGGCACATACACACTTGTACGCAGGTGCACACACATGCACACTAACACATGCCCACATGTGAGCCTGAGTTGGCATGTACTCAAACACACACAGTAGTTCAGAGAAGGGGTCCTTGAATAGCGAGGTACGAGAAATGCTTGAAGGGATTTGAACGGTGGTTCTGCAGTTATTTAGCCAGCCAACAACCAACAGCTGTTTATCGTTGAGCTAAACTAACTTTTCTCCCCAATTTCATGGTATCCAATCAATAGTTACAGTCCGTATGGACTCGGGAGAGGCAAATGTCGAGAGCCACGCGTTCCCCGAAACACAACCCAACCTAGCCGCACTGCTTCTTGACACAACGCGCATCCAACCCAGAAGCCAGCCACACCAATGTGTCAGAGGAAACACTGTACACCTGGTGACCTGGTCAGTGTGCACTGCGCCCAGGCCCCCACAGCAGTCGCTAGTGCACGATGAGACAAGGATATCCCTGCCGGCCAAACCCTCCCTAACTCAGACAACGCTGGGCCAATTGTGTGTCGCCCCATGGACCTCACGGTCGTGGCCGGCTTCAACAGAGCCTGGGCTCGAACCCAGAGTCTCTGGTGGCACAGCTAGCACTGCGATGTAGTGCCTTAGACCACTGCGCCACCCGGGAGGCCTAGCTAAACTAAATTGAGGTCAACTGTGAACGGTCCTGGTGCACCAAAAAAAAGTGTCAAGGGGAGCCCATTTGGATTTGGCTTCACACCAATCACATCAAAGGCAAAACGTCATTGACATAAAAATGTGTTTTGTGTCATTGTCCTCTGGTGGCTAGCTAGATAAATTCAGCCCTTTCCTAAATTAATGATGGATGGAGATGGGTATTTGGATTTTATATGATTATAACGGTGATTCTGATCCAACCATAAATTCATACATTGTACCCCTGGCCTGAGAGGATAGAAATTCAAAATAGAAAGCTGACTTTAACTAGCTCGCTCATAATTGTCCATACGAGAAATCCAAGTAGCCTAGTCTAGTACAACAACAACTAAAAGTGTGTACTGAATGACAGTCAGACAGATTTGGCAACACGAAAGACAGGAGCATGGCATTTGTGCACACACACACACGTACACAAATCATTACCATGGAACGCCACGTGATATTTAACTAACTTGATTGGACTAAATCATTTTTGGTATCTTTAAGATGTCACTGTATTAGACTAAGCATAGGCTCTAGAGTTGATTTGATGATGTTGAAATGTTGAAGTCGAAATTGTGCTGGAATATTGGAAGCAGCTCCTGTTTTCTATGCGGCTTGTGGTAATTGTCAATGGTTCTAGATCAATAGTTGTTCAGTAGTCTGAAAATGTCTGAAACATGAACTTGCTTTACCATGCTTTAGGTCATGTGACTGTTTGTTACATGCAGCATTTGCTTTGTGTACTTCACCGGTCAGATGTTGCTCTCCGGTTTTGTGATGAAACAATTGTGTGGCTGAATTTATTGTTCCCTGTGTGACTGTTATCTTTTTGTTGTTTCGGCCTTATTATATCACGGTGGCAAACTAAAGCAAATAACACAATTATCACAACACATAGGTTGTAATATGGCTTTTCCTGGCTTGGCTTCCTTAGTGATTTTACCTACGCACCGCCACTGTAGAGAGACAGAGTCTGGGAGAACAGGTCTAGGATACAATTCAAAGCCTGGAACAGTCAAGCTTCATCCCAGGGGACATCCCTATGCCCAAGCCCCAGGAAAAACACACACACACATACGCACACACACAGATGACCGACACTCATACAAATACACACACACACACAAAAGATATATGTTTGACAGTTCAGAGAGAATGTTACTCTCTTCTCAGTTTCAAGTTGTATTAGTCGTACACTTATTAGTCGTTCTCTCTGCTCTTTGAATTAGCAATGTCACTCACAGCTCTTCTCTCCACCTTTACTTGTTTCCTTATACTTTTCTCTCCCTCCCTCTCTCCCACCCTCCATTTTCCCTCCCCCTTCCTCCATCTCTAAGTGCCCAGTTGTCAAAGTCGGCTACAGCTGAGCTAATGAAGACATTTGAAGAGATTTATTAGCGAGAGAGAAAGAGAGAGATAGAACAGAAGAGAGAGAAAGATAGAATAGGGGAGAGAGAGAGAGAGAGAGAGAGAGAGAGAGGGGAAGAGATGGAGAGGATGAGATGGAGAGGAAGTGATGGAGAGGAAGAGATGGAGAGGAAGTGATGGAGAGGAAGAGATGGAGAGGAAGAGATGGAGAGGAAGAGATGGAGAGGAAGTGATGGAGAGGAAGAGAGGGTGCTAGCAATCCGAAGAGCAAATAGAGTATGCGAGAGTGTATATACCGGAGAGAGAAAGGCAGTGAAGGCGAGAGAGAAAGAGGGAAGGACTGATAAAAACTGAAAGAAAAAAGGGCTGCAGAGAGAGACGATAGGGAGAACATAGAAAGGGAATAGAGGGAGAGAGCGATCCGACAGAAAGGTATAGAGAGAGAGGCACCAGGAGCTCTCTCTCTCAGTAACAGTAGCAGTCCAACAGTATGAGTGACGCTGTAACTCACCGTCTGTGCCAGGTCTGGTATTCCAATGCGGATCACCAAAGTGTTGCCCTGTGGTTCCTCCATGCCTCCTCCTGCACTGGGGCTCCGCTCCCGAGCGGGACGGAAAGAGAAAACACTGACAGAAGCAGGAATGCCGCTGTCCTCTTCCTGTGAGCTGCCGCTGTCAGAGCTGGCCCCCTGGCTGCCGTTGGTGTGTGTGTAGGGGGGTGTGTGTGAGTGTGTGTGTGTGTGCTAGTCCTGCTGTGGAGAGTTGGGTGGCTCATGTTTGCCGGCTGCAGGGCGCAGAGGCATGCTCCGTGTAAGGGGCTCTCTCTGCGCTCGCTTTGTCCACACACACACACACTGCTCTCACTCGCTGGCTCACGCTCTCGCTAGACACACACACCACTCGCACTGCACATCACTCACCTGGGAGAGAAAGACAGAGGGAGAGAGGTGTGGAAGGGGGAGTGAAAGGGAGATGGGGAGAGGGGAGGAAACGGGGGGCAACAGAGGATCAGAGGATGAAGGGGAGGGAGAGAGGGGAGGAAACCATGTTAGATTTTGATAAGCAACGAGAGGATGTGTGACTGAAACTGAGATGAGATGAACAGATAACTGCAGAAAGGAATTTAAAATGACTTCATGGTGTAAAAATAATCTTACTCTGTATGATTTAGTAGAAGATAAACATAATAATACAAATGGCATACATACTTTGATATTCATTCATTAAATAGGAAGCAAACTTCTGAAATCGAGATTAAAATCAGTTCTTATTTTTGAGGAGAAGGTGCATTCAGTCCTTCAGATCCTTCAGATCCTTCAGTCACATTTAGGCCCAGCAAGAGACCCAGCAAACCAAAATTGGTTCTATGTTCTAATAACACAAAAAACTGATGATTATACAATGTTGTATAAAACGTCCTCCTGATGTTGCAAGAATGTTCCTAGAACAGATTTCATCTGTTCTTTAAAGGTCCCCAGAATGTTTCATTAGGTTGTGGGAATAGTCTGGCAAGCACATTGTTGGGTCATCACAAAAGATTTATTCCCAAAACACAAAAACTGTCCAGTTGTGTGGATGATTCTAATATTTCTTTTCACCTGATGTTACAAGAATGTTCTTAGGCCAGAACACATTTTTTCTGTTATTAAAAACTTACCAGAGTGTGTTTTTTTTTAGGTTGTGGGAACATTGTGGGCAATAGATATATTCCCAAAACACTATAACTGCCCAGTTGTGCTGACATTCAGATAACGTTTGTATCTGGGTGAAAAAAACATTCTGTTTATGTTGCAAGAATGTTGACACAACAGCTTTTATAGTTATATAGGTTCACAGAATATTTAACTAGGTTGTGGGAACAGTGTGGATACATTACAAGAGATAGGTTCCCAAAACATAAAATATGCTAAGTTGGGATGACATTCATACAATGTTTAAATTATGTTGAACAGAACACCCCTATAGTGTTGCAAGACTGTTATTGTGATATTCATGAAGGTTGCACAGAACATTCCAACAATGTTGCACAACGTTTCTAAATTTCCAAATAAGTCAGTTTTTATGACCTTCATAGCATATTGTCTAATATGGTCTGAGTTAATGACGTGATGTCAGTCACAGGGTCTCTCAGTGTCAGATCGATGGCGGGACACTGTGGGCGTTGACTTTCAATCCTCCCCCTGCTATGCCTCTCTCTCTGTTGGAGCTCTCTGCTCTGCTCTGCCTCTCTCTCTGTTGGAACACTCTGCTCTGTATGTCTCTGGTTGAACACTCAGCTCTGCCTCTCTCTCTGTTGGAGCACTCTGCTCTGCCTCTATCTCTCTGTTGGAACACTCTGCTCTGTATGTCTCTGGTTGAACACTCAGCTCTGCCTCTCTCTCTGTTGGAGCACTCTGCTCTGCCTCTATCTCTTTGTTGGAAGACTCTGCTCTGCCTCTCTCTCTGTTTGAACACACTGCTCTGCCTCTCTCTCTGTTGGAACACTCTGCTTTGCCTCTCTCTCTGATGGAGCACTCTGCTCTGCCTCTCTCTCTGTTTGAACACTCTGCTCTGCTCTGCCTCTCTCTCTGTTGTAAGACTGCTCTGCCTGTCTCTCGGTTGGAGCTCTCTGCTCTGCCTCTCTCTCTCTCTGTTGGAACACTCTGCTCTGCCTCTCTCTCCCTGTTGGAGCTCTCTGCTCTGCCACTCTCCCTGTTGGAACACTCAGATCTGCCTCTCTCTCTCTGTTGGAACACTCTGCTCTGCCTCTCTCTCTCTGTTGGAACACTCTGCTCTGCCTCTCTCTCTGTTTGAACACTGCTCTGCCTCTCTCTCTGTTGGAACACTCTCCTCTGTCTCTATCTCTGTTGGAGCTCTTTGCACTGCCTCTCTCTCTGTTTGAACACTGCTCTGCCTCTCTCTCTGTTGGAACACTCTGCTCTGTCTCTATCTCTGTTGGAGCTCTTTGCACTGCCTCTCTCTCTGTTGGAACACTATGCTCTGCCTCTCTCTTTGTTTGAACACTCTGCTCTACCTCTCTCTCTGTTTGAACACTCTGCTCTGCCTCTCTCTCTGTTGGAACACTCTGCTCTTCCTCTCTCTCTCTGTTGGAACACTCTGGCCTGCCTCTCTCTCTGTATGAACACTCTGCTCTGCTTCTATCTCGGTTGGAGCTCTCTGCTCTGCCTCTCTCTCTCTCTGTTGGAACACTCTGCTCTGCCTCTCTCTCCCGTTGGAGCTTTCTGCTCTGCCTCTCTCTGTTGGAGCACTCTGCTCTACACTGCCTCTCTCTCTCTCTATTGGAAGACTGCTCTGCCTCTCTCTCTGTTTGAAGACTGCTCTGCCTCTCTCTCTGTTTGAACACTGCTCTGCCTCTCTCTCTGTTGGAACACTCTGCTCTGTCTCTATCTCTGTTGGAGCTCTTTGCACTGCCTCTCTCTCTGTTGGAACACTATGCTCTGCCTCTCTCTCTGTTTGAACACTGCTCTGCCTCTCTCTCTGTTGGAACACTCTGCTCTGTCTCTATCTCTGTTGGAGCTCTTTGCACTGCCTCTCTCTCTGTTGGAACACTATGCTCTGCCTCTCTCTCTGTTTGAACACTCTGCTCTACCTCTCTCTCTGTTGGAACACTCTGCTCTGCATCTCTCTCTGTTGGAACACTCTGCTCTTCCTCTCTCTCTCTGTTGGAACACTCTGGCCTGCCTCTGTCTCTGTTTGAACACTCTGCTCTGCTTCTATCTCAGTTGGAGCTCTCTGCACTGCCTCTCTCTCTCTCTCTCTCTGTTGGAACACTCTGCTATGCCTCTCTCTCCCGTTGGAGCTCTCTGCTCTGCCTCTCTCTGTTGGAGCACTCTGCTATACACTGCCTCTCTCTCTCTATTGGAAGACTCTGCTCTGCCTCTCTCTGTTTGAACACTCTGCTCTGCCTCTCTCTCTCTGTTGGAGCACTCTGCTCTACTCTGCCTCTCTCTCTTTTTGTACACTCTGCTCTACTCTGTGTCTATCTCGGTTGGAGCTCTCTGCTCTGCCTCTCTCTCTGTTTGAACACTCTGCTCTGCTCTGCCTCTCTCTCTTTTTGTACACTCTGCTCTACTCTGTGTCTATCTCGGTTGGAGCTCTCTGCTCTGCCTCTGTCTCTGTTGTAAGACTGCTCTGCCTGTCTCTCGGTTGGAGCTCTCTGCTCTGCCTCTCTCTCTCTCTGTTGGAACACTCTGCTCTGCCTCTCTCTCCCTGTTGGAGCTCTCTGCTCTGCCACTCTCCCTGTTGGAACACTCAGATCTGCCTCTCTCTCTCTGTTGGAACACTCTGCTCTGCCTCTCTCTCTCTGTTGGAACACTCTGCTCTGCCTCTCTCTCTGTTTGAACACTGCTCTGCCTCTCTCTCTGTTGGAACACTCTCCTCTGTCTCTATCTCTGTTGGAGCTCTTTGCACTGCCTCTCTCTCTGTTGGAACACTATGCTCTGCCTCTCTCTCTGTTTGAACACTGCTCTGCCTCTCTCTCTGTTGGAACACTCTGCTCTGTCTCTATCTCTGTTGGAGCTCTTTGCACTGCCTCTCTCTCTGTTGGAACACTATGCTCTGCCTCTCTCTTTGTTTGAACACTCTGCTCTGCCTCTCTCTCTGTTGGAACACTCTGCTCTTCCTCTCTCTCTCTGTTGGAACACTCTGGCCTGCCTCTCTCTCTGTATGAACACTCTGCTCTGCTTCTATCTCGGTTGGAGCTCTCTGCTCTGCCTCTCTCTCTCTCTGTTGGAACACTCTGCTCTGCCTCTCTCTCCCGTTGGAGCTTTCTGCTCTGCCTCTCTCTGTTGGAGCACTCTGCTCTACACTGCCTCTCTCTCTCTCTATTGGAAGACTGCTCTGCCTCTCTCTCTGTTTGAAGACTGCTCTGCCTCTCTCTCTGTTTGAACACTGCTCTGCCTCTCTCTCTGTTGGAACACTCTGCTCTGTCTCTATCTCTGTTGGAGCTCTTTGCACTGCCTCTCTCTCTGTTGGAACACTATGCTCTGCCTCTCTCTCTGTTTGAACACTGCTCTGCCTCTCTCTCTGTTGGAACACTCTGCTCTGTCTCTATCTCTGTTGGAGCTCTTTGCACTGCCTCTCTCTCTGTTGGAACACTATGCTCTGCCTCTCTCTCTGTTTGAACACTCTGCTCTACCTCTCTCTCTGTTGGAACACTCTGCTCTGCATCTCTCTCTGTTGGAACACTCTGCTCTTCCTCTCTCTCTCTGTTGGAACACTCTGGCCTGCCTCTGTCTCTGTTTGAACACTCTGCTCTGCTTCTATCTCAGTTGGAGCTCTCTGCACTGCCTCTCTCTCTCTCTCTCTCTGTTGGAACACTCTGCTATGCCTCTCTCTCCCGTTGGAGCTCTCTGCTCTGCCTCTCTCTGTTGGAGCACTCTGCTATACACTGCCTCTCTCTCTCTATTGGAAGACTCTGCTCTGCCTCTCTCTGTTTGAACACTCTGCTCTGCCTCTCTCTCTCTGTTGGAGCACTCTGCTCTGCTCTGCCTCTCTCTCTTTTTGTACACTCTGCTCTACTCTGTGTCTATCTCGGTTGGAGCTCTCTGCTCTGCCTCTCTCTCTGTTTGAACACTCTGCTCTGCTCTGCCTCTCTCTTTTTCTACACTCTGCTCTACTCTGTGTCTATCTCGGTTGGAGCTCTCTGCTCTGCCTCTGTCTCTCTGTTGGAACACTCTGTTCTGCCTCTCTCTCCCTGTTGGAGCTCTCTGCTCTGCCTCTCTCTCTGTTGGAACACTCTGCTCTGCCTCTCTCTGTTTGAACACTCTGCTCTGCCTCTCTCTCTGTTGGAGCACTCTGCTCTGCTCTGCCTCTCTCTCTTTTTGTACACTCTGCTCTACTCTGTGTCTATCTCGGTTGGAGCTCTCTGCTCTGCCTCTCTCTCTGTTTGAACACTCTGCTCTGCTCTGCCTCTCTCTCTTTTTGTACACTTTGCTCTACTCTGTGTCTATCTCGGTTGGAGCTCTCTGCTCTGCCTCTCTCTCTCTGTTGGAACACTCTGCTCTGCCTCTCTCTCCCTGTTGGAGCTCTCTGCTCTGCCTCTCTCTCTGTTGGAACATTCTGCTCTGCCTCTCTCTCTCTCTGTTGGAACACTCTGCTCTGCCTCTCTCTCTCTGTTGGAACACTCTGCTCTGCCTCTCTCTGTTTGAACACTCTGCTCTGCCTCTCTCTCTGTTGGAACACTCTGCTCTGCCTCTCTCTCTCTCTCTGTTGGAGCTCTCTGCTCTGCCTCTCTCTCTCTCTCTGTTGGAGCTCTCTGCTCTGCCTCTCTCTCTGTTGCAACTCTGCTCTGCCTCTCTCTCTCTGTTGGAACACTCTGCTCTGCCTCTCTCTCTCTCTATTGGAACACTCTGCTCTGCCTCTCTCTCTATCTGTTGGAACACTCTGCTCTGCCTCTCTCTCTCTGTTGGAACACTCTGCTCTGCCTCTCTCTGTTTGAACACTCTGCTCTGCCTTTCTCTCTGTTGGAGCACTCTGCTCTACAATGCCTCTCTCTCTCTGTTGGAACACTCTGCTCTGCCTCTCTCTCTGTTGGAACACTCTGCTCTGCCTCTCTCTCTTTTTGTACACTCTGCTCTACTCTGTGTCTATCTCGGTTGGAGCTCTCTGCTCTGCCTCTGTCTCTCTGTTGGAACACTCTGTTCTGCCTCTCTCTCCCTGTTGGAGCTCTCTGCTCTGCCTCTCTCTCTGTTGGAACACTCTGCTCTGCCTCTCTCTGTTTGAACACTCTGCTCTGCCTCTCTCTCTGTTGGAGCACTCTGCTCTGCTCTGCCTCTCTCTCTTTTTGTACACTCTGCTCTACTCTGTGTCTATCTCGGTTGGAGCTCTCTGCTCTGCCTCTCTCTCTGTTTGAACACTCTGCTCTGCTCTGCCTCTCTCTCTTTTTGTACACTTTGCTCTACTCTGTGTCTATCTCGGTTGGAGCTCTCTGCTCTGCCTCTCTCTCTCTGTTGGAACACTCTGCTCTGCCTCTCTCTCCCTGTTGGAGCTCTCTGCTCTGCCTCTCTCTCTGTTGGAACATTCTGCTCTGCCTCTCTCTCTCTCTGTTGGAACACTCTGCTCTGCCTCTCTCTCTCTGTTGGAACACTCTGCTCTGCCTTTCTCTGTTTGAACACTCTGCTCTGCCTCTCTCTCTGTTGGAGCACTCTACTCTACAATGCCTCACTTTCTGTATGAACACTCTGCTCTGCCTCTCTCTCTCTCTCTGTTGGAGCTCTCTGCTCTGCCTCTCTCTCTGTTGCAACTCTGCTCTGCCTCTCTCTCTCTCTGTTGGAACACTCTGCCCTGCCTCTCTCTCTATCTGTTGGAACACTCTGCTCTGCCTCTCTCTCTCTGTTGGAACACTCTGCTCTGCCTCTCTCTGTTTGAACACTCTGC
This sequence comes from Oncorhynchus clarkii lewisi, assembly GCF_045791955.1. Lineage (NCBI taxonomy): Eukaryota > Metazoa > Chordata > Actinopteri > Salmoniformes > Salmonidae > Oncorhynchus > Oncorhynchus clarkii. The sequence continues at coordinate 33,867,715 of NC_092147.1, read as the reverse complement.
TCTGCCTTTCTCTCTGTTGGAGCACTCTGCTCTACAATGCCTCTCTCTCTCTGTTGGAACACTCTGCTCTGCCTCTCTCTCTGTTGGTACACTCTGCTCTGCCTCTCTCTCGGTTGGAACACTCTGCTCTGCCTCTCTCTCGGTTGGAACACTCTGCTCTGCCTCTCTCTCGGTTGGAACACTCTGCTCTGCCTCTCTCTCTGTTCGAACACTCTGCTCTTCCTCTCTCTCGGTTGGAACACTCTGCTCTGCCTCTCTCTCGGTTGGAACACTCTGCTCTGCCTCTCTCTCTGTTCGAACACTCTGCTCTGCCTCTCTCTCGGTTGGAACACTCTGCTCTGCCTCTCTCTCGGTTGGAACACTCTGCTCTGCCCTGGCCCAGCTAGAGCTCAGCTCAGATAACATTACAATACTGTATTACCTATGGTGTAGCACTAGTCATTATCTGACTGACACTTGCTCTCCAGCTATCTGTCTCTCTCTTACTCTGGATGTGAATGTGTACACTATGTACATGTACGGTGTGTAAATGCATGAACAGTATATGTCTATGTACACTGAGTGTACAAAACAAACACATGCATTCCTAATATTGAGTTGCACCCCCTTTTACCTTCAGAACAGCCTCAATTCATCGGGCATGGACTCTACAGTGTGAATGTGTTCCACAGGGATGATTGTCCATGTTGACGCCAATGCTTCCCACAATTTTGTCAAGTTGGCTGGATGTCCTTTGGATGGTGGACCATTCTTGATACATAAGGGAAATGTGAAAAACCCAGCAGCGTTGCAGTTCTTGACACACTTAAAGGCACTTCAATATTTTGTCATACCCATTCACCCTCTGAATGGCACACATACACAATCCATGTCTCAGTACCAAGGCTTAAAAATCCTACCCTTCATTTACACCGATTGAGGTGGATTTAACAAGTGACATCAATAATGGATCATAGCTTTCACCTGGTCAGTCTATGTCATGGAAAGAGCAGTTCCAAATGTTTTGTACACTCAGTGTATATGACTGTGTGTGTGAGCGTAAATATTGTCTGTGTCAGCCATCAGGGACCTGATGACGACATGGCTTCCTGATGCCCCTCCCCTTCACATCAACAACATATATCTCTCTCTTCTCTCTTCGTACAGTAGTCATGTTCTTCATCACGAAAAAATAACATTCAGCATCCATATCTATCATCAGCTCTTTCCTAACTGTGTGTGCTTTGTAAAGTTATTGGTATTAGCTGATCAAAGGATGTTTCTCCTGCTTCAGGTCTCTCTGGTTCCTCTCTGCAGTGAAGTGTGTGTAGTGTGTGTAGTGTGTGCGTGCATGTTTTCTAGCTTTGTATCGTCTCTTTGTACAGGAGTCTGTAGGAATCACACTGTATTTCATGAGAAGTTAATATGTAGCTGAAACACCAGCTTATTATTTCTCATAAGTGTCCTGCCCTGCAGAGAGCTTCACAGAGAGAGGAGGATTACAGAGAGCCTTGCTGCTGCTCTATGGTCCTGCCCTGCAGAGAGCTTCACAGAGAGAGGAGGATTACAGAGAGCCTTGCTGCTGCTCTATGGTCCTGCCCTGCAGAGAGCTTCACAGAGAGAGGAGGATTACAGAGAGCCTTGCTGCTGCTCTATGGTCCTGCCCTGCAGAGAGCTTCACAGAGAGAGGAGGATTACAGAGAGCCTTGCTGCTGCTCTATGGTCCTGCCCTGCAGAGAGCTTCACAGAGAGAGGAGGATTACAGAGAGCCTTGCTGCTGCTCTATGGTCCTGCCCTGCAGAGAGCTTCACAGAGAGAGGAGGATTACAGAGAGCCTTGCTGCTGCTCTATGGTCCTGCCCTGCAGAGAGCTTCACAGAGAGAGGAGGATTACAGAGAGCCTTGCTGCTGCTCTATGGTCCTGCCCTGCAGAGAGCTTCACAGAGAGAGGAGGATTACAGAGAGCCTTGCTGCTGCTCTATGGTCCTGCCCTGCAGAGAGCTTCACAGAGAGAGGAGGATTACAGAGAGCCTTGCTGCTGCTCTATGGTCCTGCCCTGCAGAGAGCTTCACAGAGAGAGGAGGATTACAGAGAGCCTTGCTGCTGCTCTATGGTCCTGGCTGCACCATGGAGACGTCACACTGAAGAGGCAACTACAGGATGGAAACTAACCTCATTTTGGAACAAATGGAAAAAGGTGTCATGCCCCGCTTTGTCCTCAAATTTTCCTAAATAAGTTTAGATAACACACTGTCAGTATTAGAATCTTAATATCACAACCAGAACTGGAGTTAGAACCACTTTTAGGAGGGCATGGTTCTCTTGAATGGTCTTCCCCCGTTGCCCCTTCTTCTCCTGACAGTAGGGCCTGCTTCACTCCTTCTTCCAACAATTGATAGGTGCAGTGCCCAGTTGATAATCACCCTAATATTTCCTTAAAACTGAACCTAAACTATACATAAACTAATTTCACACATAACAGATTACATTTTAAAAATGAAGTATGATGGGGAAAAACTGGGAGAATGTTTGAGCTGTTGAGTGAGGGGAAGCCAAAGATCCATAGTTATGTAATCACCCGTTCTGAATGAAGAACAGGACCATTCTATAGTATTGATCCATTTGAATTATAATCTTAAAATGGTATCTACACTATATCAGCACCGAACCAATCTATTCTGGCCTACTTGGAGCAGGCTACACAGTGAGAGCTTGTGTAATTCTCCAAGCTGAATGCTTTCACTATCTGGGTAAATATCCACACCAGGTAGTAGGTGAGTGATGGGGCTTGTGGAACCTTAGTTTGGCAAGAGGAGAAATGTCTGGCCGGCACCATGGACAAAGTTAGATGGGAGCTCCCTCCCTCTGCGGTGGTGGTCGCATTAAAGAGGCCACGGAGGCGGGTAAAGAGGCGGAGAAGGACTATGGAGGAGTGGGGTCCACGTCCCGCGCCAGAGCCGCCACCAAGGACAGACACCCACCCAGACCCTCCCCTATAGGTTTAGGTTTTGCGGCCGGAGTCCGCAACTTTGGGGGGGGGGGGTACTGTCACGTTCTGACCTTAGTTATTTTATTTTGTCTTTGTTTTAGTATGGTCAGGGCGTGAGTTGGGTGGATTGTCTTTGTTCCTTTTTCTATGTTTTGGGATTTTTGTGTTTGGCCTGGTATGGTTCTCAGTCCGAGGCAGCTGTTTATCATTGTGCCTGATTGAGAACCATATTTAGGTAGCCTGGTTTCACTTTTGAGTTGTGGGTGATTATTTTCTGTGTTAGTGTTTGTTACCACACGAGACCGGTTCATTTGTTTCAGTTTGTCATTTTGTATTTTTTGTAGTGTTCAGTTTGTCTTATCAAAATGGACACTTACGACGCTGCAAATTGGTCCGACCTCTCTTACTCCTCATCAGAGGATGACGACGAACATTACACCTGCACAGCAGTTGTACTCCACAAAGGTGCTGAAAAATGACAAGAAGAAAAATAAGGATTCGGATATTACCCAAGGCCTTCATAAACACAACCAAATTAGTATTTTTGCAATAGTATATAAGAAATGTTTTAAGTACACTGTTAGAATGTTGCAGTCAGAATGACTGCTCCTCAGCTTGATAGGGGGTCCATGGAGGGCCAGTGGTTCTAGTGTTAAAATAAAATGATGTGGGTTAAGGAAGGCAACTTTTCCTCAGTGGAGTTTATTTGCTGTGATTTTTGCAAAGTACTGTACATGTGTGAAGTGTTAGCAGAAAACACTAACTTGGTAACACTAAATTTCACCTTCCATAATTTATTCTGGACATAACCATTCATTGCTACTTATGACAGATGTTGCCTTGGGGATGTTCTTGACAAGAAGTTAGTTAGTTTAGATAGAAGCACTGTTGTCAGTGGGACACCATGTCTCATAACATGTGTCTTATCGCGCATGACAACATGATGGTATCTAAAGTTCAATGAGCTTCGAAGCTTTGAAACCATAATACATGATATACAGTTGGTCTGTAGAGTCAGTGTCAGAGGCAGCTCTGTTCCCTAGGCGTCAGTTATCCTGACCCCACAGTGTGTCTGCGGGGTGCTGCTGCTCACATTTCGCTGCTCTCTGCTGGTCGATCTGCCGGTGTAATCTCGTTAACGGTGGGGCGGCAGCACGGAAGGTAGCCTACCAGTAGGTAATACACCGGGGGACTTAGCAGATCAGTCAGCCGTGCACTTCAGGTGGTGAGAGAAAGAGGCTCTGTGCAACCTGTAACCCCTTGGCTTTCTCTCACATCCACATCCTAAATTCTGCTGAATCTCATCATTCCCCTCGTGATCAGGGACTGATTCAGACCAGGGACACCAGGTGAGTGGATTATCTAGCCAATCAGTGGCAATAATCACTTCATTTCTGGACTTTCAGGCTATACTGCCCATATGCTGTCTATTTTCTGCATTTGGATAATAATCTGACTAACTCTTCTTCCCTATTTGCAGGGGAATGTTCTCCAAAGTGCTTGGGCTGGAGCAGTAGGATGTCCAGACAGTACACAATAGAGACTAGTCAGAAGGATTTCACCCTCCTTGCATCATACTATACTCATATTTAGTGCAGTAGCTGCCAAGAGCATTTTTTGAGGAACATTGGGGGAACAACACGTGTGTTTGATAGTGAGAGGAGAAGATAAATGTCAGCAGTAGACAGTGGGATCATACACTATGACTTGGACAGGGGGAGGCATTGGGGAGCATAACAAATACCTGGAGTAAGTCATTGAAGATGGGGTGGTGTTGAGTTGTAGAAACGGTACATTGACTAGCCTACTGTACATGTTAGCTGTAGCGGAAATACATTAAGGCTACGCTAAGGACTTTTGGAAGTATAAGAGTCATTTGACTGCAGTCAACATTCTCCCCAGCCCAATGTTCCACAACATCATGAGGAATTCTAAACATACCAAACACACCCTGCCTCAACCCCCAGAACTATAGCCCTACCTCCTGCCCCCTCTCTTTCTCTCATCCCCTATCTATATCTCTCTCACCCCCCCTCTCTCCTTCCCTCTCTCTCCAGCCCTGTGAAAACAAAGTTAATTATTTATGGCGGTGCCGAGTGGAGTGGGGTGAGGAAGCAGCGCAATGTATGCACTCTAAGATGTCTCCTTGGCCCCAGAGGGCCTTCCTACTGAAGGATTATAGGAGGAGACTCACAGCATGACAACTGGCCCTTCTCTGCCGACAGCCCCAACACAGCCCCAACACAGCCTTAAGACAGCCTTAAGACAGCCCGGCTTAACACATCCTTAACACAACCAATAGCACAGCCTTAACTCACCCCTAACACAGCCCTAACACACCCCTTAACAAAGCCTTAACACCAGTGGAGTCTGGCTGAGGGAGGATGACTCATAATAAAGACTGGAGCAGAGTCATTCCAGCCATTACCACGAGCTCGTTCTCACCAATTAAGGTTCCACCAACCTCCTGTGCCTAACACAGCCCTAACACATCCTTAACATAGCCCTAACATAGCCCTAACATAACCCTTAACTCAGCCCTAACACAGCCTTAACACAGCCCCAACACAACCCCAATACATCCCTAACCCCCAACAGAGCCCCAACACATTCTTATCACAACCCTAACACAGCCCTAACACAAACAACACCATAACACAGCCCCATCATAGCTCTCACATAGACTCAACATAGCCCTAATAACAACACAGCCCTACACAGACCTAACACATGCCCAACACAACCCTAACACAGCCATAACACCAACATAGCCCTAACACAGACCCAACACAAACACAGCCCTAACACAGACCCAACACAACCCCAACACACCCTAACACAGCCCCAACTCAGCCCTGACACAGCCCTAACACCAACACAGCCCCAATACAGACCCAACACAACCCCAACACCAACACAGCCCTAACACAGACCCAACACAACCCCAATACAACCCTAATACAGCCCTAACACCAACACAGCCCTAACACAGACCGAACACAACCCCAACACAACCATAACACAGCCCTAACACAAACCCAAACACAGCCCCAAGACAAACACAACCCTAACATAGTCCTATGTTATCCCTGCCTTGCATGGAGATATTTGGGATGGAGGGAAGGGAGATGGGGTGTTGGATGGAATAGATGAGATAAAAGGGAGGAATGAGTGAGGAAGGGAAAGGTGGGAGAGAGAGAGACAGAAAGAGTTGTGACAGTGACTGTTTTTTGACAGCCCTTGCAGTCAATTAGCATGTGGGCTGACTAGTGAATGTGATTACGCCTCCCCTAAGAGCCTGCTTCACACTACTCTCCGCTGGTCTCCAACAGATGTTGCATACTTCAGGCACACATACAGGTCGCCTAGGGTCACATTAACCCACTGGACCACCTTTAGCTTATCCCTAGGCTAATAGGCCCGGATACCATGATATGCATGTCAGAGCAGTTTTAATGCAATGCTATCACCATACAGTGCTATCTGAAGATGTCCACAATGAGATTAACTGTGGATGAGCACAGCACAAGTATAATCTGAACACACTTCAGGCTATTTACTGTGAAATTATATTGTGTTGTTTGTAGCTACATCCGTAGTCCTGTGTTATTGTATGTACTGTACTGTATGTACACCATGACTGTAAAAACCATTGATCGCTAAATCCGGAGAAATGAGGGACCATGTAAAACAAGTTGGGCACAAAATCCTGCTAAAAGGACCATCTAAGGTCTCCCGAGTGACGCAGGGGTCTAAGGCGTTGCGTCGCAGTGCTAGCAGTGTTACTACAGATTCTGGTTCAATACCGGGCTGTGTCGCAGACGACGCACAGTGTTTCCACCGACACATTGGTACGGCTGGCTTCCTGGTTAAATGAACAATGTGTCAAGAAGCAGTGCGTCTTGGCGGGTCACGGCTCTCGACCTTCGCCACTCTTGAGTCCGTACGGGAGTTGCAGGGATGGGACAAGACTGTGACTACCAATTGGGGTAAAAAAGAAGCACAATGATAAAATGGTTGGCTGGTATGCCCTCACTGAGCGGTCAGCTGTCCGGTTAGAAGAACATGATGTTCAGGTCCATCACTGTACTCTGGATAGTCACCCTCAGACACAGCTGTTTCCATTTGAAAATATTTAAAAGACTTTAAAAGACTGGTAATCTGAATGACTTGGAATCTTATTGTTGTAGTTATTTTGATGCATGCACAACATTCAGACATTCATCTTACTGTCGACAATAAAAATTCCTCAGAAATATCAGTCTTATCCCTTCGGACAAAGATTGCACTTTGACCTGAATGGGTGGGTGCAGTGTCCAGATGCAGTGTCCAAGCACTCTGATTGGTTGGGAATGGCAGGGCTATGATAGGTGAGGATTACTAAGGTAGACTGAGCAGCATGGCAAATCCTACCCAGCTGGACAAGCCGGGCTTAGGGGCCGCCCCGCTAAGGAGGTACACAGAGACGCAGAGACAGCCCTGGGCCTCCCCATGGAATGGCACAAGGGTGGCAGAGTACCCTCTAACTCAGCTGGTGCAGGGCAGCTGGGCCCCATCCTTGGACGCTGAGTACAATGTCGGAGGCTGGCCATGGCTGAAGCAGGTGGCTCGCCTACTGCGACGGAGGAATTGGCCACAGCTGAGGCTGGTGACTCTTTCACCACTGCTGAGTGCGATGGCTCCCACAGTGGAGCATGTGAGGACCCCTGGGCGGGATCAACAGGTATCTGGAGGGCCGCTGGGCCCCAGAGACAAGGTCAAGAGGTCTCCCACGTGGAAAGGGCTGAGGGTCATCCAAGGCAGGAGGTGGGTGGCCCCCCAGAACTAGAGACAGCAGGCCCCCCGGGACAGGGAGCTGAGGGCCTAGTAGGTTAGGGGACTTGGAACCCCTTACTAAATCTGAAGCCCGCAAGCCAGGTATGGTGGGGGGCTGCAAACCTAGCTGAACAGGGAAAATATAGTCTTGCGCTAGTATAGGCAAATGGGTGTAGGCTGAGGCTGAAGCTGACTGCCTAACTGCACACCTAGAGCAAATAACTGAGTCTAGCGGGACGGGAGACCCAGTACATAGAACTAGGGCTGGTGGTTTGCCATGTAGCACTGAGGGAGCTGACTGCTTGCCAACTGAGGCTGGGGGCTGACAATCAATTCAGGGCAGATTCTGCAGACCTAGTGGGGCTGACTAAAGCTGGAGACGGTGAAACTAGAACGGCTGAAGGCTGGGAGCCTAGTGCTGATCATTTTAGGCTTGACAGGGAGAACATCTCTGGACCTGAAAGGGAAACTGACTCTGGACCTGACAGGGATAACGACTCTGGACCTGACAGGGACAACAACTCTGGACCTGACAGGGAAACTGTCTCTGAACCTGACAGGGAGAACGAATCTGAACCTGACAGGGAGAACGACGCTGAACCTGACAAGGAAAATGACTCTGAACTTGACAGGGAAACTGACTCTGGACCTGTCAGGGAAACTGATGCTTGACTTGGGGAATAGTAGAGCTCTGGACCTACTAGAGAAACTGGTACCTCTGAGCCTAGCAGGGCAGGAGCCTGATGAACCACCTGGGCTAGGGACTGAGGGCCGACAAATTCTGGTGACAACAGAACTATTGCAGCTTGAGACCAATGACCTAGTGCTAATGACTGGGTGCAGACAAGGGCTGAGGACTGAGAATCTAGCACAGGTAACTTGTGCCATAGCAGGGTAGGAGCCTCTAAGCCTGGTGGGCTAAGGAGCTGTGGGCTGGCTATGTCTGGAGACTGCAAGCTTAGTACAGCGAACTTGGGGCCTAGTAAGGCAACTGGTAGGATGGGCAACTGGCTAACAAATAAGGCAGGGGGCTTCTATCTGAGCAGGGCTGGAGACGGAAGACCTGCAGACAGGGCAGTCTGGAGCATGGCTGGTAGTCTCTTAGATGAGAGAGGTGTGTAGGGCCTCACTACTCATCTTCCTCAGGTACATGAGAGATTCATGTGGTGGTGGGGGCTGAGGTGGGTAGTGACAGGTGTCTCAAACCTCTTAGGGATGCAGGACAACTAGTCTGCATCCTGGGGTGTGGAAACAACTCCTTTTCTAGGTACGTCAACAACTCAACTATAGCAGATCAGAATCCGGCTCAAAGGACCATGTAAAAACTATTGGTTTGTAAATCCGGAGAAATTGTGGATCATGTAAAAAAAACTGTTGGTTACTAAATCCGGCTACAAGGTCCATGTAAAAACAGTTAGCTAGGATGCCTTCACCCGTCTGAGCAGTCGTTTGTGAATGCCCTCACTATATACTTATAACTGATTGGTTTGGTTCTACCCACTATAGTGCTGTCTGGTTAGAACATGATGTTCAGGCCAATAACTGTACTCTTGATAGTCTCACACACACATACACACACACACACACACACACACACACACACAACACACACAACACACACACACACACACACACGTGTCTTCTCCCTTCGGACAAAGATAACACTCTGACCGGAATGGGTGGATGCAGTGTCCAGATGCACATTTCAAAGCACTCTGATGTGTTAGGAATGGCAGGGCTATGATGGGTGAGGGATAATTTAGGTAGGCTGAGCAGCTAAACTAAAGTGACTTAAGGGAAACTAAAGGTAATGTGAGGGGAAGTTAGGTACAAAGAAGAGGAGCAGAACAGCCTTTATTACAATGACATTTTACAGAGGGGTATGTATTGTGGTATGCATAATTCCTAGTTGACTAGTCCTAGTTGATCCAAAATGAAATCTAGAATCAGCTTCCTATTTCGCAACAAAGCATCCTTCACTCATGCTGCCAAACATACCCTCGTAAAACTGACCATCCTACCGATCCTCGTCTTCGGCGATGTCATTTATAAAATAGCCTTCAACACTCTACTCAACAAATTGGATGCTGTCTTACACAGTGCCATCCATTTTGTCACCAAAGCCGGATATACTACCCACCACTGCGAACTGTACGCTCTCGTTGGCTGGCCCTCGCTTCACTCTCGTCGCCAAACCCACTGGCTCCAGGTCATCTACAAGTCTCTCCTAGGTCAGGCCCCGCCTTATCTCAGCTCACTGGTCACCATAGCAGCACCCACCCATAGCACGTGCTCCAGCAGGTATATCTCACTGGTCACCCCCAAAGCCAAATCATCCTTTGGCCGCCTTTCCTTCCAGTTCTCTGCTGCCAATGACTGGAACAAACTGCAAAAATCACTGAAGCTGGAGACTCATATCTCCCTTTAAGCACCAGCTGTCAGAGCAGCTCACAGATCACTGCACCTGTACATAGCCAATCTGTAAACAGCCCATCCAACTACCTCATCCCCACACTGTAATTATTTATTTATCTTGCTCCTTTGCACCCCAGTATCTCAACTTGCACATTCATCTTCTGCACATCTACCATTCCAGTGTTTAATTGCTATATTTTAATTACTTCGCCACCATAGCCTATTTATTGCCTTAACTCCCTTATCCTACCGCATTTGCATTCACTGTATATAGACATTTATTTTGTTTTCCTTTTTTTTCTACTGTATTATTGATTGTGTTTGTTTAGTCCATGTGTAACTCTGTGTTGTTGTATGTGTCGAACTGCAATGCGTTATCTTGGCCAGGTTGCAGTTGCAAATGATAACTTGGTCTCAACTAGATTACCTGGTTAAATAAAGGTGAATTAAAAAATAAAATAAATAAAATGATAAGGTGATTTATTGTAAATTGCAGGCAATCATTCTTATTTTTATCTGTGTCAAGTGATGTCAAGGACATAGCAGCCCCCTCCATATCCTGCACCAGTGTGTTCCAATAAACTGGGATCCATGCACTGCATGGTGATTTAGGCCATGCCTCATCCCAGCCTAACCACTAAACACCAAGCATGGAGCCCCAGAGATAATCTGAAAGAAGATGCTTGTCTCTGTGTTTTATTCTCATTTAAGCCAAGATATTTTTATGGGGAAGGCTGTAAATGGTTGGAAAGCGTCAAGCGCAGAGTGATGACGTGTCGAGTGCTTTAAGCTGTGTGCTGCAGTGCAGTGAGATATGGATCAACTAATACATAGTACTTAAATGGTCTGAATTCTCCACTTCAACTGATCCTTCAGGACAGCGAGAGAGAGAGAGATGGGAGAAAGAGTATTAACGATAGAGTATTACATTAAAATTATTGGATTCAAACGCAAGACAGTGAGGGTAAAGTTAGACCTATATCCCTGTTCCTTCAATACCTTCTAGGTAAGGTGGATACTACCATAACATAAGAGTAAATAAAGTAGGGTTATTCCTAGGGCCGGGACGATACCAGTAACACGTTACTTGTTAGTATCGTAGAAAGGAAACAAAACACGAAGCAGACTTAACTTCTTTACGAAACCAGCCCTAATGTTGGAAACAAACATCATTATGCTGTCATCCAGAGTCACATTTATTTACAGTAATGTCCATGGTATAGCACACAACATTTTACACACAGCAGGTTTTTAAAGGTCCAAAGAGTTTGGTCTGCTCCATGTTTAAATAACTGCCATGGAAAAAAATATTACGATACTTTGTATCATCACGGCCCTAGTTATTCCGCAGGGCAGAGGAATGGTACTGAAAGAACAGATGGTGCTGAAAACCATGTATGTGGATATCACACTATCCCCTTGACCCGGAGTGGATTACAGAGAGATAGAACTCCTATAGAATGCACGCACATACACACACACATATCACATATTCTGGGTCTTGTAGAGCATGGTTAGCCTGTGGAGGGGACCCTTGTCTGATGGTAAGACCAGCCAATTGACTAAACAATCTCTCTGTAATCCGTGTCAATGGTGAAAGCTAAGCAAACTCGGACACACACACACACATATTGGAAAGTATTCAGACCCCTTTACTTTTCCCACATTTTGTTACGTTACAGCCTTATTCTAAATGGATTACATTTTTTTTTCTTCATCAATTGTCACGTTCTGACCTTAGTTCCTTTGTTTTGTCTTTTGTTTTAGTATGGTCAGGGCGTGAGTTGGGTGGGGTTGTCTATGTTAGTTTTTCTATGATTTTCTATTTCTGTGTTTGGCCTGGTATGGTTCTCAATCAGAGGCAGCTGTCAATCGTTGTCCCTGATTGAGAACCATATTTAGGTAGCCTGTTTTCGATTCTGTTTTGTGGGTGGTTATTTTCAGTCTTTGTGTGTCTGCACCAGACAGAACTGTTTTGGTTGTTTCTTATTCAGTGTTCAGTTTTTTCATTAAATGCGATGAACACTTACCACGCTGCACTTTGGTCCTCACCTTCTTCCCAAGACAACCGTTACATCAATCTACACACAATACCCCATAATGACGAACTGAAAATAGGTTTGTAGAAATTTTTGCAAATGTATGAGAAAAAAAAATCACAGAAGTATCTTATTTACATAACTATTCAGACCCTTTGCTATGATAATCAAAATTGAGCTCAGGTGCATCCTGTTTCCATTGATCATCCTTGAGATGTTTCTACAACTTGATTGAAGTCCAACTGTGGTAAATTAAATTGTTTGGAAATGATTTGGAAAGGCACACACCTGTCTACATAAGGTCCCACAGTTGACAGTGCATGTCAGAGCAAAAACCAAGACACAACATCGAAGGAATTGTCCGTAGAGCTCCAAGACAGGATTGTGTCGAGGTACAGAAGTTTGGAACCACCAAGACTCTTCCTAGAGCTGGCCGCCCTCCCAAACTAAACAATTTGGGGAGAAGTGCCTTGGTCAGGGAGGTGACAAATTGCCCGATGGTCACTCTGACAGGGCTCTAGAGTTCCGCTGTGGAGATGGAAGAACGTTCCAGAATGACAACCATCTCTGCAGCACTCCACCAATCAGGCCTTTATGGTAGAGTGGCCAGACAGAAGCCACTCCTCAGCAAAAGGCACATGACAGCCCGCTTGGAGTTTGCCAAAAGGCACCTAAAGACTATCAGACCATGAGAAACTAGATTCTCTTTTCTGATGAAACCAAGATTGTAATATTTGTCCGGAATGCCAAGCGTCACGTCTGGAGTAAACCTGGCACCATCCCTAAGGTGAAGCATTGTCGTGGCAGGATTATGCTGTGGTGATGTTTTTCAGTGGCAGTGACTGGGATACTAGTCAGGATCGAGGCAAAGATGAGTGGAGAAAAGTAGAGAGAGATCCTTGATGAAAATCTCCTCCAGAGCATTCATGACTTCAAACTGGGGTGAAGGTTCACCTTACAACAGGACAGTGACCCTAAGCACACAGTCAAGACAACACAGAAGTGGCTCTGAGACAAGTCTCTGAATGTCCTTCAGTAGCCCAGCCAGAGCCCAGACTTGAACTCGATCAAACATCTCTGGAGGGACCTGAAAATAGCTGTGCAGCAATGCACCCCATCCAACCTGACAGAGCTTGACGGATCTGCAGAGAAGAATGGGAGAAACTCTCCAAATACATGTGTCAAGCTTGTAGCATCTTACCAAAGAAGACTTGATGCTGTAATCACTGCCAAAGGTGCTTCAACAAATTACTGAGTAAAGGGTCTGAATACTTATGTAAATGTGATATTTACATTTTCACTTCTTTATAAATTAGCAAACATTTCTAAAAACCTGTTTTTGCTTTGTCATTATGGGGTATTGTGTGAAGATTGATGAGGGGAAAATAACAATACAATCAATTTTACAGCAAGTCTAACGTAACAAAATGTGAAAAAAGTCAAGGGGTCTGAATACTCTCCGAAAGGCACTGTACACACACCTGCACACTCTTAGCTGGCTCCCCGGGATTAACCTCTCAGTGTAAACAAAGCACTACTAGCCCATTCAGGATTTGTAGCTGTACACTGATGCACACGTATGGAAAATGTGTAATGCTCTAAAATACTCATCAATAAATACACTACTGCAGTTGCACTGCAAACCAATGTTTCAGCCCAACCCTATTGGTAGCAGGCTAGCATACACACACAAAGATACTTACACACAGGATTGGGTACGCTACTTTCTAAATGTAATCCATAACAGTTACTACCCACTGGACACACACTGGTTTAATCAACATTGTTTCCACGTAATATCAATGAATTTACCTATGAACCAATGTGGAATAGCCATTTGATTAGCTGTCCAGGAGTCTCATGGCTTGGTGGTAGAAGCTGTTAAGAAGCCTTTTGGACCTAGACTTGGTGCTCCGGCACTGCTCGCTGTGCAGTAGCAGTGCGGATGTTGCCTGTAATCCCTGGCTTCTGGTTGGGGTATGTAAGTACAGTCATTGTGGGGACGACGTCATTGATTCACTTATTGATGAAGTTAGTGACTGATGTGGTGTATTCCTCAATGCCATCGGAAGAATCTCAGAACATATTCCACTCTGCTCTAGCAAAACAGTCCTATAGCTTAGCATCTGCGTCATCTGACCACTAATATTAAGTGAGTCAGTGGTAAATGGAGGGCGAGGGAGACGTACACATCTCTGTTTGTGGAGTAAAGGTGGTCTAGAGTATTTTTCCCTCTGGTTGCACATGTGACATGCTGGTAGAAATTACGTCAAACGGATTTAAGTTTCCCTGCATTAAAGTCCCCTGCCACTACGAGCTCTGCCTCTGGATGAGCATTTTTGTTTGTTTGTGTATGGCCTTATACAGCTCGTTGAGTGCCGTCTTAGTGCCAGCATCAGTTTGTGGTGGTAAATAAACAGCTAAAATATAGATTAAAACTCTGTTGGTAAATAGTGTGGTCTACAGCTTATCATGAGATACTCTACCTCAGGCGAGCAAAACCTTGAGACTTCGTTAATATTAGATTTCATGCACCAGCTGTTATTTCCAAATAGACTGTTCTATCTTGCCGATGGACCGAAAACCCCGGCAGCTGTATATGATCCATGTTGTTGTTAAGACACGACTCGGTGAAACTTAATAAATTACATTTTTTAATGTCCCGTGGGTAGGATAGTCTTGATCGGAGCTCGTCCATTTTTTTATCCAATGATTGCACTTCGGCTAATATGACTGATGGTAGAGAGGGATTATTCACTCACCGTCGGATCCTTACAAGGCACCCTGAGGTATATCTCCGTCTCTTCTTCATGTGAATGACACGGATTTGGGAAGTAAATCCTTCACTTCCGACTCACTAAAGAAAAAAATCTTCGTCCAGTACGAGGTGAGTAATCGCTGTCCTGGTATCCAGATGCTCTTTTTGGTCATAAGAGACGGTGGCGGAAACATTATTTACACAATAAGTTACAAATAACGTTAAAAACACACACAACAGCACAGTTGGTTGGGAGTCTGTAAAACGACATCTCCTCCGGCGCCATGTCACTGAATGGCTAAATTCGTACGTACAGTGCCTTGCGAAAGTATTCGGCCCCCTTGAACTTTGCAAACTTTTGCCACATTTCAGGCTTCAAACAAAGATATAAAACTGTATTTTTTTGTGAAGAATCAACAACAAGTGGGACACAATCATGAAGTGGAACGACATTTATTGGATATTTCAATCTTATTTAACAAATCAAAAACTGAAAAATTGGCCGTGCAAAATTATTCAGCCCCCTTAAGTTAATACTTTGTAGCGCCACCTTTTGCTGCGATTACAGCTGTAAGTCGCTTGGGGTATGTCTCTATCAGTTTTGCACATCGAGAGACTGACATTTTTTCCCATTCCTCCTTGCAAAACAGCTCGAGCTCAGTGAGGTTGGATGGAGAGCATTTGTGAACAGCAGTTTTCAGTTCTTTCCACAGATTCTCGATTGGATTCAGGTCTGGACTTTGACTTGGCCATTCTAACACCTAGATATGTTTATTTTTGAACCATTCCATTGTAGATTTTGCTTTATGTTTTGGATCATTGTCTTGTTGAAAGACAAATCTCCGTCCCAGTCTCAGGTCTTTTGCAGACTCCATCAGGTTTTCTTCCAGAATGGTCCTGTATTTGGCTCCATCCATCTTCCCATCAATTTTAACCATCTTCCCTGTCCCTGCTGAAGAAAAGCAGGCCCAAACCATGATGCTGCCACCACCATGTTTGACAGTGGGGATGGTGTGTTCAGTGTGATGAGCTGTGTTGCTTTTACGCCAAACATAACGTTTTGCATTGTTGCCAAAAAGTTCAATTTTGGTTTCATCTGACCAGAGCACCTTCTTCCACATGTTTGGTGTGTCTCCCAGGTGGCTTGTGGCAAACTTTAAACAACACTTTTTATGGATATCTTTAAGAAATGGCTTTCTTCTTGCCACTCTTCCATAAAGGCCAGATTTGTGCAATATACGACTGATTGTTGTCCTATGGACAGAGTCTCCCACCTCAGCTGTAGATCTCTGCAGTTCATCCGGAGGGATCATGGGCCTCTTGGCTGCATCTCTGATCAGTTTTCTCCTTGTATGAGCTGAAAGTTTAGAGGGACGGCCAGGTCTTGGTAGATTTGCAGTGGTCTGATACTCCTTCCATTTCAATATTATCGCTTGCACAGTGCTCCTTGGGATGATTAAAGCTTGGGAAATCTTTTTGTATCCAAATCCGGCTTTAAACTTCTTCACAACAGTATCTCGGACCTGCCTGGTGTGTTCCTTGCTCTTCATGATGCTCTCTGCGCTTTTAACGGACCTCTGAGACTATCACAGTGCAGGTGCATTTATACGGAGACTTGATTACACACAGGTGGATTGTATTTATCATCATTAGTCATTTAGGTCAACATTGGATCATTCAGAGATCCTCACTGAACTTCTGGAGAGAGTTTGCTGCACTGAAAGTAAAGGGGCTGAATAATTTTGCACGCCCAATTTTTCAGTTTTTGATTTGTTAAAAAAGTTTGAAATATCCAATAAATGTCGTTCCACTTCATGATTGTGTCCCACTTGTTGTTGATTCTTCACAAAAAAAGTTTAATATCTTTATTTTTGAAGCCTGAAATGTGGCAAAAGGTCGCAGAGTTCAAGGGGGCCGAATACTTTCGCAAGGCACTGTATCTTTTATGGGTCCTGGAGTTTTTCCTGATCGTGACATGATCAAGTAAAACTATGGGTCCTGTTCGTAGGCTAGTTCAAAATGTTATTATTATAGATAAGCTTCCATTTTCATTTGTGCTATGACTATAGGGTTGGGTTTTTCTTGTTGGGTCATGCAAATTGGAAACACTTCATACCTAAGGTGGATCATCCATTTCAAACTAACACAAACCTTGTTATTATTAATTCTGAATCTGATATCAAAAGAGCCAGAGAGAATCACTTCAATGGACAACATAGTCTATAGTACAAAAACCAACATAGAAAAACAAACAGTCTGCCCACCCCAACTCACGCCCTGACCATACAAAAACAAAGACAAAACAAAGGAACTAAGGTCAGAACGTGACAGTACCCCCCCCCCAACGGTGCGGACTCCGGCCGCAAAACCTGAGCCTATAGGGGTGGGTCTGGGCGGGGGTCTGACCGCGGTGGTGGCTCAGGTGCGGGACGTGGACCCCACTTCACCATAGTTTTGTATGCCTCCTCAACCGCCTCCGTGGCCTCTTATGAGCGGCGACCCTTGCCGCCGACCTCGGACTGGGGACCCTCGCCACGGGTCCCGAATGGACAGGAGATTCCGGCAGCGCCAGAGAGGCGGCAGACTGGCGACTCTGGCGGCTCAGGACAGACTGGCGACTCTGGCGGCTCAGGACAGACTGGCGACTCTGGCGGCTCAGGACAGACTGGCGACTCTGGCGGCTCAGGACAGACTGGCGACTCTGGCGGCTCAGGACAGACGGTAGACTCTGGAGGCTCAGGACAGATGGGAGACTCTGGCAGCGCTGGGCAGGAGGAAGACTCTGGCAGCGCCTGACAGGCGGGTGCACCTGTAGGTAGGAGACGGAGAGACAGCCAGGTGCAGGGGGCTGCCACTGGAGGGCTGGTGCGTGGAGGTGGCACCGGATAGACCTGACCGTGCAGGCGCACTGGAGCTCTTGAGCACCGAGCCTGCCCAACCTTACCTGGTTGAATGCTCCCCGTAGCCAGGCCAGTGCGGCGAGTTGGAATAGCCCGCACTGGGCTGTGCTGGCGAACCGGGGACACCATGCGTAAGGCTGGTGCCATGTACGCCGGCCCGAGGAGACCTGGCTCGATGCCCACTCTAGCCCGGCCGATACGGGGAGCTGCTATTTAGCTCCCGGGTTAAGCATGCATACTGGGGACACCGTGCGCTCCACCGCATAACACGCTGCCTGACCAGTACGACGCCAGCCACGGTAAGCACGGGGAGTTGGCGCAGGTCTCCAACCTGACTTCGCCACACTCCCCGTGTGCCCCCCTCGTATCGCTGGCTCCCTTTACCTGCTGCCTCCGCTCTCCTGGCTGCCTCCACCTATTCCCATGGGAGGCGATCCCTTCCAGCCAGGATATCCTCCCATGTGTAGCAACCCTTGCCGTCCAAAACGTCCTCCCATGTCCAGGAGTCCTGAGATCCCTGCTGCCCGTTACCACGCTGCTAGGTCCTTTTGTGGTGGGTGTTTCTGTAACGGATGTCGCCTGGAGATAGAGAGGATGACCAAGGTGCAGCGTGGTAAGTGTTCATATTAAAATGGTTTTAATGAACAACAAAACACATAAAATAAAATAAACACCCACAAAACCCAGGTGGAAAAAGGCTACCTAAGTATGATTCTCAATCAGAGACAACTAACGACACCTGCCTCTGATTGAGAACCATACTAGGCCGAACACAAAAACCAACATAGAAAAACAGACTGCCCACCCCAACTCACGCCCTGACCATACAAAAACAATGACAAAACAAAGGAACTACGGTCAGAATGTGACAGGCCACATAATATTTATTACTGAAATGAAACTTAGACAAAACAATAAAGAAATCAACGACCGAACAGCTTCCTTGTGCAAACTAACTGCACACAAACGAAGAACAAGATCCCACACAGAAGGAGGGATAAAAGCTACCTAAGTATGATTCCCAATCAGAGACAACGATAGACAGCTGTCCCTGATTGAGAACCGTACCTGGCCAAACACAAAGAAATAGAAAACATAGAAACATTAACATAGAATGCCCACCCAAATCACACCCTGATCAAACCAAAAATAGAGACATAAAAAGCTCTCTACTGTCAGGGCGTGGCATGAAGGGAATCATGCAATAGGATGTTATGTAGAAAAAATGTCCACATGGAAGTCAGTGATTTATGTTTACTGTAAGTTAATGAGGCAATCAATAAAAATGTGATGTAACTAAATGTTGATTAAAATGAAAGGGTATTTAGATGACTAAAGCCAATGATATTACAATTATATTCATTCAAAAGTACTAGACTAAAGAAGAAAAAGGGCCAAAATTAACACTGCTGTGTAGACAGCTCTATAATTGAATTGTGACATTTCCACCACATAAATTTGAGAATAATCACCAGCAGTTGAAATAAAATAATATGCCAACAAATTGGCTGAGTAACATTTTCTGGAACTTCAGTATTCCTTGGCCTTGGGTACCAGCAGCAGAGAGTTTCATCTTTTTTTTCCTATGTCTAAATTAACGTTAGCTGCTGGCTGCATGATTGCATCAACCTAGCTAGCCTAGCTAGCCAGAATATTAAAGCTAATATTTGTAGTTTTGTTAGCTATCTACAGATTGGATCCTTCTAGTTAGTTTTAAAGGATGACAAAACTGCTTTTATTAACTGGTTTTATTAACACATGCCTTGTTTTCCATGAAAATGTTTGTTTGCTGAGGGTCAGGCAGGAGAGGAGCGTGGGCAAAGAAAGAAACAGAGTGCAGAGTCAAACAACAAAGTACTGGTGCAACCAAATGTAGTTGTTGAGAGGTGTGGTTGATGAGACTCTGTACAGTAGACTGGAGCTAGGAAACCACAGTGACTAACATGTAAATCTGCCTGTCACAGCGAGAGTGGGGGTTACCACATGAAATTCCAGGGACAGGGATTCACTAGACAAAACATGGCAAACGGGCTGATATTGGGGGAGGTACCGCGACTACTACATTCAATGTGTTGATAGAGCTTCAGTAGCATTTTCCTCAAATTTGCTTTGTTAAAAATCCCCAGGAACAGTAAATTCTGCCTCAGGATATATGGTTTCCAGTTTGCATAAAGTCCAGTGAAGTTCTTTGAGGGCTGTCGGGTTATCGGCTTGAAGGGGAACATCGAGGGCTGTGACTTTAACCGAAGAGAATTCACTTGGGAGGTAACACATTCGGCATTTGATTGTAAGGTATTCCAGGTCGGCTGAACAAAAGGACTTGAGTTTCTGTATGTTATCACAATCACACCATGAGTAGTTAATCATGAAACATACACCCCCACCCTTCTTTCCAGAGATATATTTATTCCTATCTGTGCGATGAACTGAGAACCCAACTGGATGTAAGGACAGTATAATCCAAGAGTGCCAAGTTTCCGTGAAGCAGAGTATGTTACAATCCCTGATGTCTATATGGAAGGAGATCCTTGCCCTGAGCTCGTCAACAATGATATCCAGAGACTGAACATTACCGAGTATTATGCTCAGAAATGGTGGGTGGTATGCGTCCACTCCGAATACCTTTTCTCTGTCGGCGGTGTTTTGTATTAGCCTCTTGAAACCGATTCAGGAAAGTCGTATTCCTGGTCGTAATTCTTGTGAGTTACTGTCACTCTGATATCCAAAAATTATTCCTGGCTGTATGTAATAACACAAAAACATTTCACAAAAACAATGTAAGAAATAACACATAAAAAAACGAAATACTGCAAAGTTACTTTGCACGGCTGCCCTATCTGTCGGCGCCATTTTAAATGGCGCTATGCCCTTCGACAAACCATTAAACAAGCAAGCATCAATGCAGGGCTAAGATTGAATCCCACAACACCGGCTCTGGCGCTCGTTAGATGTGGTAGGGCTTGCAAACTATTACGGTCTACAAAGGGAAGCACAGCCACTAGCTGCCCAGTGTAATCAGCTGACCAGACGAGCTAAATTACTTTTATGCGTGCTTGAGGCAAGCAACACTGAAGCATGCATGGGAGCACTAGCTGTTCCAGATGACTGTGTGATGATGTTCTTTGTAGCCTATGTGAGTAAGACCTTTAAATTAACAGGTCAACATTTCATATTATATTATATTATTATTATTTAGTAAATACTTTCTTAAGCCAAATGCACATACACACAAACACAGAGAGAGAGAGAGAGAGAGAGAGAGAGAGACACGGAGACTGCACAAATAATAATAATGTCATGCTGTGTTAGAGATTCGAATATCAATAGTGATCTAACGTAGCTAGGAGAGTAGGTCTGCTTAGCAAGCATCCTCACCTCATCTCCTCTCATTCAGTAACACTGTGATAGATAGGATTCAAAAATGGACTGAATGAACTTAAGACAGACAGACGCATAGATGCACACCCACACAGAAAAAACACCCCACAACAGAAAACAAGTACACACCTTCACACACACACACAGACAGACATACACACACACACACAAATACTGTCTGATGTCAGAAACCAATGGCATCCCATGTTATGTATCAAGTCCTTAAGTTGTGTTGAGGGGAGTGCCTTTTAGTTGGGAGAAAGATGGGCTGATTTAGCTGCGCTGTCAGATAGATTTCACACTGGTATCGCTACTGTGAGATAAACTAACGATCGCATCCCCAGTACAGAACAGCTGACATGACACATTGTGACTGTTCTGACTCCATAGAGTTCTGACTCCATATTGTCCTGCAGGCAAATACACAGTCGATACACACACACATGCACGCGTACGCGCACACGCGCACACACACACTGCAGGCAAACAAACACAGTTGATAAGGGAATAGTGTGTTTCTGTGGAACACAGCTTGGTCTGGACTAATCTCGGATAACACAGAACTAAAATCTTGCATAATTTAGTCAGATGCTCAGTACCATTTAGGTTTACATAGTCCAGATTAGTGTTGGACAGCTTGGTGCACAGTTCTCCTACAAATAAACATTAGTTATTAGTGATTAACCCTGATCCCAGACTGAAGTCTCACAGTAACAAGTGTATCAGGTCCTACTGTTAGGGAGTAGTGTTAAAATGTACATAGGAGGAAGACACTAATATATCCACACAGAGCAGTTGTCTATGCAGACTGTCTCTCTAGACCACAGAGAGCAGGAGGATCTAGTGATCCATTGTATCCAGTTGCTTTGTGTGGCTGTAGGGAGCTGCAGCAGTAGCTGTTTCTGGTGTACCAGCATCTTTGATGAATCCCGCTGCCTATTAATAATCAATGGCTCTCTCAGGAGGGGTCCTTCACAAAGCCAGCCAGCCAATTAATACCCTGCTTCACACCACATCTCTCCGTCTCTCTTACCCTCCATCCATCCATCCATCCATCCATCCATCCACCACAATACTTAAACTTGACAGGATATGGTCTGTACTAATGCGCAGGACAGAACAGTCACATCCACTGGCTAGATCTGGGACAGAGGGATAAGGTTTAGGCAGAAAAGTAGAGTCAGCTACAATATGTTAATGCAACATACTCATTTAAAATAACAAACTACCCAAGTTGACTAAGTCATCTGACACACACATACCTTTCTGCCTCTCTTCTCCCCTCTTAACTCCCCCTTCACCAGGAGTAAAGTAAAACGTTGGGAGAGACGAGCAGCAGATGAGCCATGCCTCTGCAGGGCTCTAAGAGAGACACACACACACACGACAGGCATGCCTCTATCTTCGACACGCCAACCAACGAGTCTTCTTCTGCAATAGGACACACACACACAAATGGCAGGGGGACAGAAAATCACAAACAAAAACTAGGCTTGTTTCAATTAGTTCTAAGCCAAGGAGCAGCTGGTCCTTGGAGGATACAGGTGGGTTTCGCCCTATGAGAGGGAGAGAGCGAGAGAGCGAGAGAGAGTGTTGTGTGATAAAGAGAGAAATAAGTCAAATGCCATTGTGTGGAACAAGCAAGAAACTTCTACAATTGTTCCACAAAAATGCACAATTTGGTTATAGGCCTATTTATGTTTTTGTGTACAGTACATGGCCTGTGTAGTGTGTAGTGTGTAGTGTGTAGTGTGTGTAAAGGGTGTGCAGCCCAGACAGGGTCATTTCATGCTTTCTGCACCACAAACATTTCCCACCTAAACAAAGTGACAACTAAGTCTCCATAGACAGAGCTAGACACACACACACACACACACACACACACACACACACACACACACACACACACACACACACACACACACACACACACACACACACACACACACACACACACACACACACACACACACACACACACATTCATATTGCACTTTGTTTACTCCAACACTGGCCTTAAAGCCCTTAGAGCTGGATCACTGAGTACAACACAGCAGAGGGAGAGAGGGATAGGGAGAGGAAGAGGAAGAGAAAGAGCGCAAGAGAGAAAGAGAGAGAGAGAGGGAACACTAGAGAGGGAGGGAGAAAGAGGGGAGAAAAAGAGAGGAGAGAGAAAGTGCCAGAAAATGGACTGAAAATAAGAGGGAAAGAGGGTGTGTTGTAAAATAATAGAGAGACACAAAATGTGTGCACGCACATATTCATATGTGTGTGTGTTTGTGTATGTATGCAGACAAGCAGTGTATTGACCCACTTTCTCTTCGTCAACCAAGGAAATACGAGCTCTGCTAACACAGTCCAGCAGAGGACAAAGCCTCTTCCAAGATGGCGGACTGAACACAGCGGTGCAGATAGCCTCAAGATAAAAACGTAATATTCAATATCTGTAAGTTAGACTATATATTAGCATATACTCATGGGTAATAATATTCAACCTGGATAACAACACAAAACAAACATAAGACTTGAGAAATGTATTGACAAATATTAGGAAAACAAGCAACACTTAAACAAGACGGAGAGCAAACAAGGAGAATCAATCTCCAAAAGAAATCACAGATACATATGATTTATGCTTTTCAACCCCGGGACTGGTAAGGGTGGAAAGTGACTTGTTAAAGTCAATAAATGACAAACTGGGCATACTTGAATTAGTCAGTAAAGATTTAAAGGAGTTGAAGGCGAGCCTCGAAATGAGTGATGAAAAAGCTGCGAGAATGGAGAAAGACACAAACAAGCTAAAGGGGACAGTCAATATGACAGAAATGGACATTAATGAACATAAAAAGGAGAACATCTTTCTGAGATAAGCGTTACTTACTGGTATTCAAGAAAGAGAAGGAGAAGTTCCTGAAAGAGTAGTGAAGGAATTATTTCTTACGCCGCTTCAAATCCCACTCGATGCTGTCAATAAAATCCAACTCCATCGTGTACTGTACACCATTTCGGACAAATAGGATAGAGATATGAGCGCCCAATCGTTGCCAAATGTGTTTTCTTTAAGTATAAAGTAATGGTTAAAAGCCTGGGAAAAAGACTCACTGGGATGAATGCCTCACTGAGACATGAATGATCAGTTCCCAAGGGTGATTGCACAAAGTTCTGTAGCCAATCTTCAAGGAGAATAGATTAAAGGGAAGTGTGTTGCTCTCGTAATCGATAAACTATACATTGACAACCAAATGTTCCGAGACACAAAGACTACTCCAAAGCTATTCTGAAAATTACAAAGTTCTCCTACAGGAGTCGAATCATGGGAAACCAAATATTAGCCATGGTAAAGATTGCAATAATAATAATAAAACATGGACAGAAAAGCAATCAAATGAAACAATTGTTAAATAACTACAACTACACTATGCCATTTAAGTTAGGGAATGATGTAAAACTATTATTTAACTTAATATTTATAGTATTTTATAAATGGAGAAGATGGTATTAGAAGAAAGGATGACTAGCAAGATAATACCTCTCCAAATATAACGAATTGGAACACAAAGGTATTCAACATGGAGATGATATAAACATGGCAAACAGAAGGCACAAAAGGTACAGTTAGTGGATAGGTGTGGATGTATTGTGATGGAAGTGTGTTTTTTGTGTTTGGAAAAGTGTGGTGTTAAGTGAGTGAGAAAGGAAATGGTTGCATATCCCAGAACCAATGTGTGTCTGTGACAAGGGGTTGCGAGTGAGAGCTTTCAATTTTGTGAGGATGAGGGATATAAACTCAGCAACAACAAAAAAAAGTCCCTTTTTCAGGACCCTGTCTTCCAAAGATAATTCGTAAAAATCCAAATAACTTCACAGATCTTCAATTGTAAAGGGTTTGAACACTGTTTCCCATGCTTGTTCAATGAACCATAAACAATTAATGAACATGCACCTGTGGAACGGTTGTTAAGACACTAACAGTTTACAGACGGTTGTCAATTAAGGTCACAGTTATGAAAACTCAGGACACTAAAGAGGCCTTTCTACTGACTCTGAAAAACCCCAAAATATGCCCAGGTCCCTGCTAATCTGCATGAACAGGGAGACAGGACGGATTGATCGTTCTCGCAGTGGACGTGTAACAATACCTGCACAGGATTGGTACATCCGAACATCCTACCTGCGGGACAGGTACAGGATGACAACAACAACTGCCCGAGTTACACCAGGAACGCACAATCCCTCCATCAGTGCTCAGCCTGTCCGCAATAGGCTGAGAGATGCTGGACTGATGGCTTGTAGGCCTGTTGTAAGGTAGGTCCTCACCAGACATCACCGGCAACACCTCCGCCTATGGGCACAAACCCACCATTGCAGGACCAGACATGACTGGCAAAAAGTGTGCTTCACTGACGAGTCACGGTTTTGTCTCACAAGGGGTGATGGTCGGATTCACTTTTATCATCGAAGGAATGAGCGTTACACCAAGGCTTGTACTCTGGAGCGGGATCGATTTGGAGGTAGAGGGTCCGTCATGGTCTGGGGAGGTGTGTCATAGCATCATCGGCCTGAGCTTGTTGTCATTGCAGGCAATCTCAACGCTGTGTGTTACAGGGAAGGCATCCTCCTCCCTCATGTGGTACCCTTCCTGCAGGCTCATCCTGACATGACCCTCCAGCATGACAATGCCACCAGCCATACTGCTCATTCTGTGCGTGATTTCCTGCAAGACAGGAATTTCAGTGTTCTGCCATGGCCAGCGAAGAGCCGGTATCTCAATCCCATTGAGCACGTCTGGGACCTGTTGGATCGGCGGGTGAGGGCTACAGCCATTACCCCCAGAAATGTCCGGGAACTTGCAGGTGCTTTGGTGGAAGTGTGGGGTAACATCTCACAGCCAGAACTGGCACATCTGGTACAGTCCATGAGGAGGAGATGCACTGCAGTACTTAATGCAGCTGGTGGCCACACCAGATGTTACTTTTGATTTTGACCCCCCCCCTTTGTTCAATGACACATTATTCCATTTCTGTTAGTCACATGTCTGTGGAACTTGTTCAGTTCATGTCTCAGTTGTTGAATCTTGTTATATTCATACAAGTATTTACACATGCAAAGTTTACTGAAAATATACACAGTTGACAGTGAGAGGACCTTTCTTTTTTTGCTGAGTTTAGATTTTAAAATAAACTATATTATATTATCTATTTTATTTATTTAACGGTCCCCAACCCTATACCCTAGACACCCACCTGAGCGACCCATACACTAAAGAGAAGTCCTTCTGTTTTATGGGCTTACTGTAAGTTGCCTATATGCAGCCAAAGCAGAAAGAGGAAAGTGGACAGAAACCTACTAGAGCAGCACAGCCCCCTCAAGATTCTGAGCCTGCTTGGTCCTACAAAGCCAGAGCCCCTTGATGGGAGAGCATAATATACAAGGAGCTGCTAATGAGAACCTTGACGACCTTGTACCTCACCAGTGGGGATTCAGGTGGGGTATCCCCACCCAGGACAATCAGAGAGGGGGCATATTATTGTGACCCTGGTGGCACAAAATAATCGAAGGTCTGACTGCACAGAGATGCTTGGGAAAAATGGTCACAATGGGGGACCAGTGTGTGTGTGTTTCAGGGGAAGGGGGAGAATCTGATCTCCAACACCTAGGACTTGACTTTGGTTAAAAATCTCCCCATTTTTGCTATTTTTTTCTCAATCCTGCATGCTTTCTCAAGCTGTAACTGTACTGTATATGCATTCGTAAAATCAAGTTATTTTTTGAGTTGGGCTCTGGGCTATAACAAACTTTGAGCATCTGAGCATATGGTTGATGTGGGAGAAAGTGGTTGAGTGTGTAAAAGTGTGTGTGTGTGTGTGTGTGTGTGTGTGTGTGTGTGTGTGTGTGTGTGTGTGTGTGTGTAGGGGGGTAATGATGTTAGAATAGGATAGGATGAATTATCACAATAATTGTTTGCTAAAATAGTAATTGCTGGACAAAAATGTAATTCAATGGCAATCCTCGTTATAGGTAATACTCCTTTGCATAAACCGTTGACATTACTACGCATATTAATGATGGAAATTAAGATATGCAAGATTTCTGAATATATATATATAGTTTTTTAATAGCTATATATAAAGCAAATTGAGGTGAGAGAATTGGAAATGCTTTTAGCGGTTGATCTGCTTCTGTTCTGTGGGTGGCACTGTGAGCTCTTTTCGAAGGATGGGTCCTGGCCTCTCGGGGGGCTTAGGGATCAGGGGGGACGGGGGTGGCCTGCCGGTCACTGGAATGACAACTCAACTTGTGATGGGTGAGGGGCTTTAGGAGGTGGAATAGTGGAGAACAATTGGAGAGTTACTTAGTAGCAATGCAAATATCATGGTACAGCTACGGGTATATGGACACTCAATCACTATGGTCCTTTTTAATGGTACATTTAAATACATATATTATGATAAATAGATTTGAAACTTGTATCTTATTATGGGAATTGGTGAAATAAGTATAGCCAGTTATAATTGTAATGGCTTAGCACTCATGACTGCACAGCCAGGCACAACTCCAACACCATCATTAAGTTTGCTGATGAGACAAAAGTGGTAGGTCTGCCTGATCACTGACAACGATGAGACAGCCTATAGGGAGGAGGTCAGAGACTTTACCGTGTCTTGCAAGGACAGCAACCTCTCCCTCAATGTGATCAAGATTTTGTGAAGTGCACCAGTCCCTCCTGCAGCAAATCACCCCCACAACATGATGCTGCCACCCCTGTGCTTCACAGTTGGGATGGTGTTCTTTGGCTTGCAAGCCTCCACCTTTTTCCTCCTAACATAACGATGGTCATTATGGCCAAACAGTTCTATTGTTGTTTCATCAGACCAGAGGACATTTCTCCAAAAAGTACGATCTTTGTCCCCATGTGCAGTTGCAAACCGTAGTCTGGCTTTTTTATGGCGGTTTTTGAGCAGTGGCTTCTTCCTTGCTGAGCGGCCTTTCAGGTTATGTCGATATAGGACAATTATTTTCTGAGGTATTGGCTGATTTCTTTTGATTTTCCCATGATGTCAAGCAAAGAGGCACTGAGTTTGAAGGTACGCCTTGAAATACATCCACAGGTACACCTCCAATTGACTCAAATGATGTCAATTAGCCTAACAGAAGCTTCTAAAGCCATGACATCATTTTCTGGAATTTTCCAAGCTGATTAAAGGCACAGTCAACTTAGTGTTTGCAAACTTCTGACACACTGGAATTGTGATACAGTCAATTATAAGTGAAATAATCTGTCTGTAAACAATTGTTGGAAAAATGACTTGTGTCATGAACAAAGTAGATGTCCTGACCGACTTGACAAAACTATAGTTTGTTAACAAGAAATTTGTGGAGTGGTTGATAAACTAGTTTTAATGACTCCAACCTAAGTGTATGTAAACTTACGACTTCAACTGTATATAAAAACACAGTCCAGTAATACTCATTGACAGACAGCCATCTTGTCTATTGATCTCTACCAGCGGCAGATCTGGGTCAGATACATTTCATTACATTTCAGAAATGTGTCAGCATGCATCTCTGACTCTTGCCTTATAGCTGGCGTCTATCAGTATCAGTACCTCCAGACTTTGGCTCAGATGGATCACATCTATAGTACCCGTATCCCATGATGTCATAGATTATCTCTGATCCGTTCCATGATCTGTGTCAGGGCTCAATGGGCCCCCTCTCTCCCTCTTAACTCCCCCCATCTTCAGGCTGGGTCATAACTGTCTGCCATGTGCATCAAATTAAAGCCCTGGGAGAGAAGAGCAGCAGATCAGTCATGCCTTTGTGGGGCTGCAAGACACACAAACACACACACACATAAACATACTATGACACTGCACATGCATCACCATTGGAGGTCGTCATGCTTTTCGTAACTAAAATGCCAGAACAACTGTTGAAGGTTCATAAGTATGTTCCATTGAAAAATGCCTGACAGATTTTATGAATGGATATCAAAGGAATTTGAGAAGTTATGCTACATAGACTGTGTGGCTATATTGTTCCAGTCATCACTATGTACATTGCCCGCTATTCGCATCATCCACAACATAACATCACAATACACATACACACACTCACATGCAGACACACACACATGCAAATACATACACACACACATGCAAATACATACACACACTTTGATGTATTGCCTTTTATAGGGTTGGCACTGGGCCTAGAGCAGAGTGTAGTTTATGATGGTGGGTACAATAGGACCAGTTAAAAATAACTTTATTGTCAAATACACACTCAGACAGACAGAGGTGAGAGGATGGAAGGAGAAGACGTAAGGAGAGAATGGAGAAAGAGTAGAGAGACAGAAAGAAGGGGAGAGATAGTGAAGGATATAGCAGTATTACAACAGTATTACAACAAGACAGACTGAGAGGGAGGACATATTTTATCAATCCAAGTGCACCTAATCTCACAGCTATGAGAGGATGGTTCAGAAGTGGACTGAACTGGACTGGGAGCTCAGACCACTCACTTTTACCTTGAAAGCCACTCACTCTCAACATCTATACAGAAGACCTCTAGAACCATTTTCTGAGTTAAATAAAAAAAAATGGGTTATATGAGATTTTTTGTCAATTATTAAATGACTTGACAAATAGGTTGGAACAGGATAAGCATTTAAAAGCTGATCTCTTCCAATATTAAAAAAATGGAGAGAGAGAGAGAGAGAGAGAGAGAGAGAGAGAGAGAGAGAAATGTAACACTAATATAAATCCACACTAGGGACCAAAACATAATCTGGTGTCGAAGTGGGAGAGAGAACAGCTCCATACACAGATCTACAAGTGGAAATAGGCATAAGCCTAAATCCCCAGTTAAGTTGTCACAGTAAGCAGTCCATCAGAAACATGTTGCTCATTTCCTGTTCCTCCCTGCTTTCAATTCATTTATGACATTTCCCCAGACGCCACTACTACTCAAACACAAAAAACAAAGACTAACACACGAGCAAGCATAAACTCACACACATTTCTCTCAGGGCTATGAGGCGAAAGTATTACATCCTCACACTCATAGAGATACAGACAGGCAGACAGACAGACATATACACACATTTCACAGTGGGCCTTAAGGCAGAGGTATTAGGCCATTATAGCAGCTTTAGAGAAATGAACACTTCACCTCCAACTTTCTCCAGAGGCTATTGATTGGCCGAGCTGCAGCTGAGGTACCTCGCTCCTTGCACGTGCACGGCATGCGTGTGTGAAAAATAAATAGCATGGCCGTTTCTCTCTGCTAAAAACCATGGAGAGATCGAAAACAAGGAAGAGGATGAGATCAACAAGGGGGATCTGGATAGAGAAGCAAGGAGTAATGGTGGCAGAGATCACTACATATTTCACATTACTGTGAACAGTGAACCTGCTGGTTTTCTGTTGTCCCTGACAATAAATTGTACCCACCTGGTGTTCCAGGTCTAGATCGGTCTCTGATTAGAGGGGAACAATGAAAAAAAAACAATTTGAGGCCCATAGTTAAGTTTGAGGGGCTTACAGTATGATAGGCCAATACAAAAGCCATTATGCCAAGAGTTCTGATCATCTTCAAAGGCTCCAGTCAGTCAGTAAGATATGAGAGTGGGAGAAGCAGTACAACACACAGACGTTGAGACCTTCTCATCTCCACTGCCTCACAATCACAAACGCAGGCAAACGCACGTACACATCACACATGCACGCGCGTACACCCATGCGCACACACCAGACACGCATGCATGTACACACACACAAGTACACACCCTCTTACACATGCACGAACACACCCACACACTTTTATCCCCTCTGCCACCTCTTATATAATGTGGTTCAATACAGACATGCACACTGGTGGCGGAGTTGTTATGGAAACCCAGATTAGACAGTGCAAAAGGTGTGTGTATGAGGGAGAGAGGTAAGAGAGAGAGAAAGAAAAACAAAGAGAGAGAGAGACTTGAGAGAGACTTAATCCTTGCTCCAGGTGTATCAGAGTGTGGAGTGTAATGAAGAGAGTTGTTAGGGGGGAGAGCAGACCATTGATACAGTCATGCAGACGTGTCTATTCCCTGTACTGCTTAATTACTCAGGTCTTATCACACTCACCTCTCTATACAAACACCAGGGACAAACACACACACAGAGAGAGCACAAAAATATGCCTTTAATATGCAGAATAATGTTGTTTAATTGATTTAACAGTGAGCTCTGGAGCGTGTCTACAGCTCTACCTCTCTACAGGATTTCAAGGTGCCGTTTTTACCAGAGGAACAGCTGCACTACCTTTTCCCGTTGGTACTGTACAGAGCAACACACACACACACGCCACACACCCCACACACACACACAAAACAGGCCCTCTCTTCCACTATGGCCCAGGGACTGCCTCAGCTCTCTGTTCTTCCATCAGTCCTAAACCACAGCCTCTCCCACTGAGAACCACTTCAGGTCCAGTCTCTGACTCTGAACTGCTCCACTGAACACACCATGTGGAATGATGTGGAAAAGTGGTCCGAATCCAAGCTAGAGTGGTGAAGGAAGCATTTTATGTCAGCACTTTACATCACTTTTCACTGCGTAGAAGGTTTAAACTGGTTATCATACGAAGCTGAAGGATGCTGTAGTAATATCTGATATATACAACATAAAGTAATGTCGTCTGTTGCTGTGAGCAGCTGGCTGCTGTTTGCCTGCAGGGGGCCTGCTGTTCTGAAGGCTAAACACAGAAAGCAGTGATGCAGCTAACACTAACACAGGACTGTCATCTAGTCTGAAGAAGACGGATAGTTGCTGCACTTAGTCCTCAAAGGGGTTCATTTCCAACAAGTGGGGGGGGGGGGTCAAGCTCTATTTCCCTAACTCACACACCGCCCCTCCCCATCTCTCTCCCTCTCCCCCTCTCTCTTGTTGAAATTGGAAATGAACCCCATTGAGGACTAAGTGCAGAAAGTCGGCATGATCTCTCTCTCCTATCTCTCTCTGATTAAGTAGCTACGCAGTATGATGTAGTTAAGAAGGATATCTAAGTGGAAATAAAGATCTGCATTGCAATGACTATTACATGACTGCTGACCTGAAGAAGTCACACTATTCAAGACGTATAGGCTTCATCATTGAACGTGGGACAACAACTCTAAATCTGGCTAATGTAATAGCATTGGTCTGTTCAGTTCGGTCTTGATACTCATGTTATTATTCCTAACACTGTGGTTGGCAAATCAACTCTTGGCTGAGTCCTTACAACCAGCTTGGAGAGAGACACAACAGCCCCTTGCGACATTTAGCAAATCACAAAAATATCACATCGCAATTATCTTCTGAGAGATGATTTTGTACAGTACTACACCCCCCCCCCCCCCCCCCCCCTCCCACTGGCATTAATAGAGATGAGTGTTGAGGCATTTTGTTAAACATGTAAACAATCTTTAACTCTACTCTCATTTATTCAACCCAGAGGAGGGCTGGCAAAGCAACAGCAGAAGAGAGAGAGAGGGGTGTAATGAGAAAGAGAGAGAGAGGGGTGTAATGAGAAAGAGAGAGGGGGGGGTGTAATGAGAAAGAGAGAGAGAGGGGTGTAATGAGAAAGATAGAGAGAGGGGTGTAATGAGAAAGGAAGAGAGAGAGAGAGAGAGAGAGAGACTTGCTTTGGCAATGTTAACACATGTTTCCCATGCCAATAAAGCCCTTGAATT
Source organism: Oncorhynchus clarkii lewisi (assembly GCF_045791955.1). Lineage (NCBI taxonomy): Eukaryota > Metazoa > Chordata > Actinopteri > Salmoniformes > Salmonidae > Oncorhynchus > Oncorhynchus clarkii. The sequence goes on along the minus strand of NC_092147.1, from coordinate 33,834,727 downwards.
GAATTGAATTGAATTGAGAGAGAGGGCGGGTGGGTGGGTGGGTGGGGGGATTGGGATGTAGTGAGAGAGAGAGACAGAGGGGGGGGGGTGGGATGTAGTGAGAGAGAGTGATGTAGTGAGAGGGAGAGAGGGATGTAGTGAGAGAGAGAGGGGGATGTAGAGTGAGAGAGAGAGAGAGAGAGAGAGGGATGTAGTGTGAGAGAGAGGGATGTAGAGCGAGAGAGAGAGAGAGAGAGAGAGAGATGTAGAGAGAGAGAGAGAGAGGGATTTAGTGAGAGAGAGGGGGATGTAGTGTGTGTGAGAGAGAGAGAGGGATGTAGTGAGAGAGAAAGGGATGTAGTGAGAGTGAGAGGGATGTAGTGAGAGAGAGAGGGGGATGTAGTGAGAGAGAGAGGGATGAAATGAGAGAGAGAGAGAGAGAGAGCGAGAGGGAGAGAGAGAGGGGGGGATGTAGTGAGAGAGAGAGGGATGTAGAGAGAGAGAGATTTAGTGTGCGAGAGAGAGAGAGAGAGAGAGGGATTTAGTGAGAGAGAGATGGATTTAGTGAGAGAGAGAGAGAGAGGGGGATGTAGTGTGTGTGAGAGAGAGGGATGTAGTGTGTGAGAGAGAGGGATGTAGTGGGAGAGAGAGGGGGATGTAGTGTGTGAGAAAGAGAGATGGATGTAGTGAGAGAGAGAAATCATGCATATGCAGTACACAGTAAGGATGGGGGGACAGAGGTAAAGAATGACACAGCTGGAGAGAATGGGAGAGAAAGAAAGAGAAGCAAAGAGAGGTAAGAGATCCATGTGTGTCAATTAGCAGTGGAGTTGGAGCGTGTTTTCTGCATTATGCTACTTGCTAATGCTAATCCCTTCCTCTGAGGTTTAACAATTAGCATACTGAGACGCCAAAGCTCCTGGTTGATATTAAGATTTCCAACTGTGTGTGTGTGCGTGCGTGTGGAGCCAGGGCAATAAGTAATAACCTGGAACTCAACACGTCTTCCCCTCGAGATTGATGGCTTAGCTGTTAGCGCAGCTGAACCATTCAAATTCCTGGGGACCATCATCTCCCACAGCCTCAAGTGGGAGGAAAACATCACAGCAGTCACTAAGAAGGCACGCATGTACTACTTGCGGCAGCTGAAAAATATCTAAATCTCACAGACAAACCGGATCCGGTTTACACACCAATCACAGAGTCCATACTGACCTCTTCTATAACCGTCTGGCTTGGGTCTGCGCCTGCCTGCTCCAAGGGCAAACTGTAGCGCATTGTACGGTCTGCTGTGAGGGTCATCAGCTGCCACCTGCCCTCCATCGAGGTACTGCACGACTCCAGGGCAAGATCATCGCCGACACCTCCCACCCTGGTCACCCCCTTTTCCAAAAACTCTCCTCTGGCAGGCGGTTCAGTGCAATCATGACCAAAACTTCCTGCCAGCTGAGCAGTTTCTTTTCTCATGCTGTGGGCCTCACCAACCGGCCATCTGGCACATAGAGTTTAAAGGACTATGCACTCTATGCTCTACACACGTCAAGCCATTTCCGGACTATACACAAAATAACTGCTCTATACTGCATATGCACTCTGTTCATCTCACTGCATGTAGACATTTATACTTAAACTGTACATTTGTACATCCACTGTGTATCAACTGTTTACAACGGGTGGTTCTAATCCTGAATGCTGATTGGTTAAAACCGTGTTCCAGCCGGTGTCTAGTCTGGCTAAATCTATGATGTTGAAATGCCTATTTACTCTGTTCCATCTCACTGCGCAATCCAATGTCTCATCAGCCCTGCCAGGAAATTTATTAACTTGATCTCCACTATAAAAAACATCTAAACATTATCTCCCATTTATTTTAGACTAGCATTTGGTTTTCAACAGCAGAGATTTGTTTAAACCTTGCTGTCGGTCTCTCCGACCTTTTCAATATTGTTTCAATATTGAATTGCAATCTCCACCCTCCCATATAAAGTGAATGTGTCCGAACGACACTGACAGCATATTGAGCTGGTTGTCATAGCAACATACATATTTTTTGTTGCGAAAACTAAAATGGATGAGTGGAACATTTCTTTAGATTTGTTTTGGCTGCATTGCTTTAGATGAATGGGAAAAAGAGATGGCAATAATGCCCAGGCATGCAGATTTGGAGGATACTGCATTGAATGACCTAGAGAAAAGAAGCAACGAAAAACACACAGATAAGAATACAAACTGGGCTGTGCGTTGCTTTGAGGGCTGGGTAGCAGAGAAGAAAAAGTTGACTTCAACACTGTCACTAAGGAAGAGTTTAACATCCTACTCCGACAGTCTTATGGGAATGAATGACACGGGAAGGGGGAGCCGTAACGCATAAGTAGCTACCTGGCACTCAGGGTGGGCTCAAACGGTTTCTAAATGACCCACCAATCGGTCGCAGCTGGTGCATTATGAAGGACACTGAATTTACCACCTCGAATCATGTATTTCTGGGCAACATTAAACAGCAAAGAAGGCAAGGAAAAGATATCACAAGATATCACAAACAGCCACCCTCCCAGTTCCAAAATTCCCAGCCTACACCAAGGGGTCTGGTGTGTTGTTCGACCGTGTTGTTCGACCTCCAGTTACATCTGAGTTGAAGAGGAAAAGAGGGGAACAGACAACTAAAGCTAAACTCATTCCTAGAAAAACTGACTAGAACAGTCTAAGGTATGTTGTTCATAGCCTGGTTGTGTTATTTCTAAGTTGGGCGACTGGGAAACAATATTATAACAATGCATTCGCTCTCTCAGATACGCCACTCTCGCATATAACGAGGCCACAAAGAATCATCTGGACCCAAGGGAGACACCCCTGCCAATATATTCAACCAACACCGGCTTCTCAGGCAATATCACTTTAGTCAGCTGCGGTGGATAACAAAGAGAATGAATGGTGTAATTTATTAAAATCAGCTCAAATTAATGTCATGAATTGTCTTTCTTTTGTCTGAACAGTGTCCTGTTCTGCCAGGCACAGCCGCGCATCATAAGCTCATTGTTATGGATGTATCCAAATAAATCTTATAAAACCCCTTAAACAAATGCAAATGTAGCTACTTTGTTATTCTGGCTGCACTTTTTAACGTGACTGTAAATTAGCCGTAGTTGGCTAGTTAGCAAGCAAGGGATAAAAACGTTGCAGAATGGCAGCTCTGTGAGCACTGAGCAGCAGCCACACAGTATGTCAATGGAGTAAAAATTCCTTGTCTTAGGTCAGTTAGGATCACCACTATATTTTAGAATGTGAAATGTCAGAATAATAGTAGAGAGAATGATTCATTTCAGGTTTTATTTCTTTCATCACATTCCCAGCGGGTCAGACGTTTACATACACTCAATTAGTATTTGGTAGCATTGCCTTTAAATTGTTTAACTTAGGTCAAATGTTTTGGGTAGCCTTCCACAACCTTCCCACAATAAGTTTTGGCCCATTCCTCCTGACAGAGCTGGTGTAACTGAGTCAGGCATTTTCAGTTCTGCCCACAAATTTTATATAGGCTTGAGGTCAGGGCTTTGTGATGGCCACTCCAATACCTTGACTTTGTTGTCTTTAAGCCATTTTGCCACAACTTTGGAAGTATGCTTGGGGTCATTGTCCATTTGGAAGACCCATCTGCGACCAAGCTTTAAACTTCCTGACTGATGTCTTGAGATGTTGCTTAAATATTTCCACATAATTTCCCCCGATGATGCCATCTATTTTGTGAAGTGCACCAGTGCACCAGTCCCTCCTGCAGCAAAGCATAACGATAATCATTATGGCCAAACAGATCTATTTTTGTTTCATCAGACCACAGGACATTTCTCAAAAAAGTACAATCTTTGTCCCCATGTGCAGTTGCAAACCATAGTCTGGCTTTTTTATGGCGGTTTTGGAGCAGTGACTTCTTCCTTGCTAAGCGGCCTTTCCTGTTATGTCGATATAGGACTCGTTTTACTGTGGATATAGATACTTTCGTACCTGTTTCCTCCAGCATCTTCACAAGGTCCTTTGCTGTTGTTCTGGGATTGATTTGCACTTTTCTCAAAAAGGTACGTTCATTTCTAGGAGACAGAACGCGTCTCCTTCCTGAGCGTTATGACAGCTGCGTGGTTCCATGGTGTTTATACTTGCATATTATTGTTTGTACAGATGAACGTGGTAGCTTCTGGCATTTGGAAATTGCTCCCAAGGATGAACCAGACTTGTGGACTACAATTTTCTTTCTGAGGTTGTCACGTTCATTGAAATGAGCGGACCAAGGTGCAGCGTGCATAGAGTTCCACATGTTTATTAAAATGAAACTCACCAACAAAAACAGCAAACGAGATGTAACGACTGGCGTGCTCTCAGGCACTAAACAAAAACAAGATCCCACAAACTAAAGGTGGAAAATAGGCTGCCTAAGTATGATCCCCAATCAGAGTCAATGATAGACAGCTGCCTCTTATTGGGAACCATACCCGGCCAACAAAGAAATAGAAAAACTAGAATGCCCACCCAAATCACACCCCGACCTAACCAAATAGAGAAATAAACAGGCTCTCTAAGGTCAGGCCGTGAGGTCGTGGATGATTTCTTTCGATTTTCCCATGGTGTCAAGCAAAGAGGCACTGAGTTTGAAGGTAGGCCTTGAAATGCATCCATAGGTACACCTCCAATTGACTCAAATTATGTAAATTAGCCTATTCGAAGCTTCTAAAGTCATGACATAATTTTCTGGAATTTTCTAAGCTGTTTAAAGACACAGTCAACTTATTGTATGTAAACTTTTGACCCACTGGAATTCTGATACAGTGAATTATAAGTGAAATAATCTGTCTGTAATTGTTGGGAAAATTACTTGTGTCATGCACATGTAACGGATGTGAAATAGCTAGCTAGTTAGCGGTGGTGCGCGCTAAATAGCGTTTCAATCGGTGACTTCACGTAGATGTCCTTACCGACTTGACAAAACTATAGTTTGTTAATTAAGAAGAAATTTGTGGGGTGGTTGAAAAATGAGTTTTAATGACTCCAACCTAAGTGTATGTAAACTTGTTACTTCAACTTTGTCTTGTGGAAGGATGAAACAGTAAAAATAAATTCATCCAAATACAGTTTTTATTGAAAATATGTTGTTTATTTTTTGAATATTTTGGTAACCCATTGTATAAAAGTGATAATGCCCTCGAAGTCAGTGTTTGTTGGATATATTGGCACGGCAATAACAACACCACTTCAATATATAGAACAAACACGGGCTTTTCTGGCATTATCACTTAAATATCCACAGTATATTTGTATATCCACTTCTCACTCTTATAGCTCTATGTTTAGTCTACCTAGTTGTATATAATGATTGTAATCTTTGTCTGTATTCTGTATCTAAATGTTGTCCATCACTAGCAGCACCATAAAATCAAGTACAATTCTGAGTATGTGTAAATTTACTTAATAAAGGTGATTCTAATTCTGAGTGGGCAGTTGTCTGTTTGTGTCAGTCCTCTGTGGTTCAGTATTTGGCAGGTCTCTGAGCACTGAGCAGCAGCCACACAGCCAGATGGTGATTTTACTGAGGCCCCAGTAAAGATGTACAGCCTTTTAAACATCAAATAGCAGCACTTTAACCAGCTAGCACAGTGGATCTGGGCCGATTCCGGCTGAGAGTCAGTCGGGGCACTCGGTTGAGAGTCAGACTCGGCCGACGTCATTTTTCATTGTTTCTGTGATCAAAAAATACAATTAACATTTAAATGAAATACTTTAAGAGTCCTGCGTAGTATTTTAGTATTTTGATACTTTGTGCAAGTCAATTGATTAAAAACCTTGTGGATGGAGCCTCCCGAGTGGCGCAGCACAAACTGCATCGCAGCAGAGCAAATTGCACCGCAGCAGAGCAAACTGCACCGCATCAGAGCAAACTGCAATGCAGCAGAACAAACTGCACCACAGCAGAGCAAACTGCATCGCAGCAGAGCAAACTGCACCGCAGCAGAGCAAACTGCACCGCAGCAGAGCAAACTGCACCGCAGCAGAGCAAACTGCACCGCAGCAGAGCAAACTGTATCGAAGCAGAGCAAACTGCACCGCAGCAGAGCAAACTGCATCGCAGCAGAGCAAACTGTATCGCAGCAGCGCAAACTGCATTGCAGCAGCGCAAACTGCATCGCAGCAGAGCAAACTGCATCGCAGCAGAGCAAATGGTATCGCAGCAGCACAAACTGCATCGCAGCAGAGCAAACTGCATCGCAGCAGAGCAAACTGCATCGCAGCAGCGCAAACTGCATCGCAGCAGAGCAAACGGTATCGCAGCAGCGCAAACTGCATCACAGCAGAGCAAACTGCACTGCAGCAAAACAAACTGCATCGCAGCAGAGCGAAATGCATCGCAGCAGAGCGAACTGCATCACAGCAGAGCGAACTGCATCGCAGCAGAGCAAACTGCATCGCAGCAGAGCAAACTGCACCGCAGCAGAACAAACTGCACCGCAGCAGAGCAAACTGCACCGCAGCAGAGCAAGAGCAAACGGTATCGCAGCAGCGCAAACTGCATCGCAGCAGAGCAAACTGCACCACAGCAGAGCAAGAGTAAATGGTATCGCAGCAGCGCAAACTGCATCGCAGCAGCGCAAACTGCATCGCATTAGAGCAAACTGCACCGCAGCAGAGCAAACTGCATCGCAGCAGAGCAAACTGAGTTGCTACAGAGGCTGGTTCGAGACCCGTGCCGGCCTAGACTGGGAGCCTCATGAGGCGATGCACAATTGGCCCAGTGTCATCCGAGTTAGGCAGGCCGGGATGTCCTTGTCCCATCACACTGTAGCGACTCCAGGCGCATGCACGCTGACACGGTCACCAGGTGTATGGTGTTTCCTCCAACACAAAATGTTTTTTTTGTGGATGGGTATAATTTGTATGTATAAAATGTATGATAGTAATATATAAAATGACTAAATCGGGTAATTGTGTATATATTTATTTAAACTTGCAGTACCTTCACACACACACACACACACACACACACACACACACACACACACACACACACACACACACACACACACACACACACACACACACAGGTTTGCCCCTCACTAATCAATCCATCCATTTCCTTTATTAATGCAGATTAAAGCAACACAGAGAATAATGGAGCATTGTACTCCAGCACATTAAAACACTCTTCAATTTAAACACCATTCATCTCTTTCACTCTGTCCCCACTCTCATTCTCTCTCTGTCTCACTCCCTCTCTCTGGCTGAGAGTGACTTTCAATCTAAGTATTGAATCTAAATGCCATGCGGAGGGTTAGTAGGAAGTAGCAGTAATTGTCCTGATGATAAGGTTGATAATGCCAGAAGCTCTTAATCAGAAGAGGCTTAGGGCCTGGCTAGACTGGCTGTGTAGGCCTTTATCCTACCAGCCTTTCTCTCTCACACTTACAGGCACACGAGCGGTCGGGCAGGCACACGCACACACACACACATTTATCTACTTTTAATTATCTTTGGCTGTGCAGATTAGTGCCCATCAAGTGTATTGTGTGAATAGAATACATTTACATTCCTAAGGAGGACAGACAGAGGAAGACGTGTGTGTGCATGTATCTAGTTGGTATTAATATAGGCTAATAGGGGTCCAGATAGGACATAATAAAGTAAAGCTTGTATCCTGTAACAAACACAGAGACACAAACACACCTTTCTACTGTCTAATTCCATCAGTCTAGACTGAACAAGTGTCCCTGTTGACAGCTGTTTAAGCCAGGAAGGGTTAATGGAGAGGAAACCAACGCGTTGATTTAACCAAGGAAACAGATCGCTGATCATCTGTGTGTATCAGCTACAATGGTCTGTCAAAGATGTGTTACTGTAGGTAGGGTCAACATAATCCAAATTAATATATTACCAAGGTTGATGTATTTTTTCCAGGCCTTGCCTGCTCTCCAACTTTATTTGGAATGGAAAGACCTCAAGGAGGTCTTGGACTACCTCATATGAAGATATATTAATGCACAACTGCGTTCACTTAAACAATGGACAGCAGAGTATCGAAGGCATATTGGTAATACCATATTATCTCAAATATATTCACTACTTTGGGTCCAAGGCGATCCAATGGTTATCAATTCATGAAGCGGAAAGAACCAATATCGCCAAGAACCCCTATTTGAAATACCCCCACCTTACCTCCCTCCAGTGTTTACTGACAACATCTTTAAGTACAAGTTTCAAAGTGGCATCATGCATTGTTAACGTGTACTATGATGGATCTATACTGTCATTGAAAAAGATTTGGACTATCCAGGGATGATTTCTTTAAGATCAGAAAGTCAGAAAACGTATTAAATCTCTCCAACAAAAAACCCAAGGCAAAGAAGTTGATTGCCAAGTTATATCAAAGGTTGATTGAAACATTACCTGATGAGAATAAATGGGAAGCAATTGAGGAGAACCATTGTTCACACCTGCTCCTGCAGCCTAAGACATAAACTACTGCAATTGAAGATAATTCATAGGACTTACTACATTACTGCCAGAATGAAAGTCATGTACCCAGACATTTCACATCTCTGTTTAAGATGCAAAAAGCAGAAAGGAACCATATTACATATGCTGTTGTCCTGTGACAAACTAACACCATTTTTGTGATAATGTACGTGATAACATTTCATTGTGTCTAGGAATTGATATCCATGCATCTCCATGACTATGTCTTCTGGGATGGGTAAATATTAGTGATCAATATCAAGTTTTGTAATACAGGTGTAATTGCTGCAAAACAAAAGTATAGCCATCAAATGGGAATGCGTCGTATTCACCCTCAATAACAATCTGGAGGACTGAACTAGTTACATCCCACTAGATTCTATATACTATAAATTCAAACAAATATCTGACTTTTTGACAAAGTTTGGAGGCCGTATGTGGACGATCTCAGGGAGTGTGGTGCTTGAGGGGAGTTCACGGCTGTTCTTGGAGGCAGTGCACTAGTTTGTAATTTTGTGTGTGATTGTGGGCGAGTGTGGGCATGTTGTTGTTTGTGTTGTGTGGTGGATGTTTTGGTTTTTGTGTTGTTTTGTTTTGTGAATGTCAGTTTATTTTGGAAATCATTTTTATTTTACAATAATATTTATAATACCTGTTTAAAGGTGTGAATGTTCTATGCCAGGTTAGGGCCAGCAGGTCCTTTTAGGATCCTCGTTCTCCTCATTCAGGGAGAGATACTTGTTGTTACTATAGCTCTACTCAGATGTGTGCGTTTATGGAAGTTTTGCCCTGTGTTTGAGGTGGTTTTATTTTTGCAAGTTAAGTATTTTTGTCAATGATTTTAATCATTTTTTAATCGCCTGTATATTTTGTAAATACATCTCTCTGGATCCAGTCTTATTCATTGAAACCTGAACTGTAAATAAAAACTGTCGAAAATTGACGTTTAGTCCATCACCATTAGTGTACCTATAACAGAACTTTGAGGACCATGTGATCCAAAAGCACAGTCTCACCACCACCTCAGACACAAACACATCCACCTGAACTACAATGAAATAATTAGGATTAGACACAGATGATGTCATAACAGAGATCAGGAAGTAGGCTACACATGGAGAGCCAACTCTCTCATTCAGCTACTTGGACAAGTTCCATTTGGCTCCCAGTGTAGTTTA
>NC_092147.1:32885080-32920080 GCF_045791955.1 Oncorhynchus clarkii lewisi | reverse complement strand
CAACTTCACTAATGCTCTTGTGGCTGAATGGAAGCAAGCCTCCGCAGCAATGTTCTACCATCTAGTGGAAAGCTTTCCCAGAAAAGTGGAGGCTGTTGTAGCAGAAAAAAGGGGACCAACTCCATATTAATGCCCATGATTTTGGAATGAGATGTTCGACAAGCTTTTGGCCATGTAGTGTATCTTAGTGTACCTGTCAGTTAAAAGGCATATCTGTTTCCGGAAGGATCGGGTGACTTAATGCTTACCCCAGCTCATAGCCCTGAGTAAAATAATAGACAACAGAACAGGGAAATGTGATGTGATCAGCATTAGATGGAACACCTAATATGGCTGCCAGTCCAGCCACCACAGAACCTTGATTAGAACTGGAATGTCCCAACGTCCTGCTCATTCTAATTGTATATCCCTGGGAGTCTGCCGCGAACAGGCCTCTCTTTGTGTTACTCAGGTGTGTGTGTGTGTGTTGCTACAGCTTTGCTTACCTCAGTCGCTCTAATTAAAAATCGTTCCCAGATTAAAGAAACTCCTTGGATCCCCTTTCCCTGATCCCAATCTGCCTACACACACACACGCACACGCACACACACACACAAACGGCCGAGGAGCACAGCGGCTCTCTTCAAACATTGCACAGTCGCTAACCCAGTGACTCTCTGACAGCCCAAGCCCCTAGATAATTCCCATTATTACTATTCAGTCCCGTGTACGGTCTGTTAGAAATTCTCTCAGTTCTAGGGCTGCTAAAATCAGTAATCTTGTTGAGCTATTTCCCCCCATTAGTACTGTTAGCTCTGCTAGTCTCCAACTGTACACTCTTCAGCAGACTTTAAAACGAGGCTTTGGCTAATGCAAATGAATGTACAAAGTATTATCTCCAAGATGGACATGTTGGACATTTGGGTCCGGGATACAAATCCCAACATTTTAGTGTGCTCTATAACATGGTTAAAAAGCTCTGTTGATGATAATTCCATTGCACTTCATGATTAAAACGTTTACAGATGTGATAGGACAAAGAAGGGTGGTGGTGTAGAAATTTATATGAAAAACAACTTTAAGGTGACCTACTAGTTGAGCTACTAGTTGTAAATGTTATTTCTCAGAATATTAATTTCTATGTTGCTGGGATCTATCGACCTCCCTACACCACAGCGGCAGAAACTAGCTCCATTAATAGCCTCTGAAATAGTGATATCGGGAGGTCTGAATCTCGATTAGCTTACTCCCTCGTCTGATTGTCTTAAATCAGCATGTACTGATCTGAACTTAGTCCAACTGATTTCAGAGCCCATTTGTTTGAATGTAGAGAATCCTGCTAAATTAACTCTGATTGATTTCATACTTACAAATAAACCTCCTAAATACTTAACTAGCGGTGTCTTTGCTATGGGACCTCAGTGACCACTGTCCCAAAGTCCGTGTCAGAAACACAAAGTTGCCTAAAACTCAACCACGCCTTACTGCTAAGAGAAACTTTAAACACTTCCATGAGTAGGGTTCTGACATGACCTTAACCATTGAGTCTTACTTAGTGTTAATGACACTCCGGAAGCAGAACTTGACCTTGAACAATTCTTTAGTATGTTTATCTCTTCATCTGATAAACATGCTCCTATGAAGAGATTAAGAATGAAAGATAGAGCCAATCCATGGTTCACGTGTGAACTTGATGAGTTAATTCAGCTAAGGAACAAAGCTTGGTCTGAAGCCAGACACAATGGTAGCTCTGCTGACTGGCTCACCTTCAGATAACTTAGAAATATATTTACTTCTTCTGTAAAAAGGGCTAAATCTAACTATTTCATTAATTCCATATCTGACCCTCGTGGCAATCCAGCTAAGTTTTGGAAGGCTATTAAATCAATAAAAATAAGCAGCCACACCTTTCAGCCCAATAAGGTGCACTACACTCGCATTAACATCTGCTAACCATGTGTATGTGACAAATAAAATTTGATTTGATTTGATTTGAACTCCCAATACTATAGCAGACAAAACTGAAATAACTGATGAGTTAACCAACATTTTATTGCAGCAGGACATTTTTTTGAAAGGGGAAATAGCAGCAATAAGGACAACTCTGAAAATACTGTTCATGAACATAATACAAGCTAATCTCTGATGCAACCCTGTTTAATCAGACTTGCCTGCTACTGTAAATGGTGACCCACTGTTCTCTCTTCGGCAAGTCACTAGTAGGGATGTTCTGGACACTCTCTTAGCTATTGATGTTAAAAAACTACACTGGGGCAGACATGCTTGACCCATGTCTTCAACAGTTTACTGCACCTCTGATTATGGAGCTCTTGACATATATTTTTTATCTATCCATTCTCTTGGTTACTATTACTAAGGCGTGGAAGGCAGCCCTTGTTCTCCCGCTTCATAAAGGTGGTGATCCCTGCAATCTTAATAATTATTTCCCAATTTCAAAACTTTCATGTCTAGTGAAAATATTTGAACTCTTGGTAAGCTGCAGTCCATTTCAAATAGAAAATGTATCCTGAATACTCATCAGTCAGGCTTTAGGCCAGGACACAGCACCCTCTTGGCTGCTTCTCTAGTCATACATGACATAGTTAATGCACAGGGTAGGAAACAGCACTGCGCTGCCCTAACTGGGGCTTACATCTCTATGTGGATGACACATATACAGTGCATTGCGAAAGTATTCGGCCCCCTTGAACTTTGCGACCTTTTGACACATTTCAGGCTTCAAACATAAAGATATAAAACTGTATTTTTTTGTGAAGAATCAACAACAAGTGGGACACAATCATGAAGTGGAAGTACATTTATTGGATATTTCAAACTTTTTCAACAAATCAAAAACTGAAAAATTGGGCGTGCAAAATTATTCAGCCCCTTTACTTTCAGTGCAGCAAACTCTCTCCAGAAGTTCAGTGAGGATCTCTGAATGATCCAATGTTGACCTAAATGACTAATGATGATAAATACAATCCACCTGTGTGTAATCAAGTCTCCGTATAAATGCACCTGCACTGTGATAGTCTCAGAGGTCCGTTAAAAGCGCAGAGAGCATCATGAAGAACAAGGAACACAACAGGCAGGTCCGAGATACTGTTGTGAAGAAGTTTAAAGCCGGATTTGGATACAAAAAGATTTCCCAAGCTTTAAACATCCCAAGGAGCACTGTGCAAGCGATAATGTTGAAATGGAAGGAGTATCAGACCACTGCAAATCTACCAAGACCTGGCCGTCCCTCTAAACTTTCAGCTCATACAAGGAGAAGACTGATCAGAGATGCAGCCAAGAGGCCCATGATCACTCTGGATGAACTGCAGAGATCTACAGCTGAGGTGGGAGACTCTGTCCATAGGACAACAATCAGTCGTATATTGCACAAATCTGGCCCTTTATGGAAGAGTGGCAAGAAGAAAGCCATTTCTTAAAGATATCCATAAAAAGTGTCGTTTAAAGTTTGCCACAAGCCACCTGGGAGACACACCAAACATGTGGAAGAAGGTGCTCTGGTCAGATGAAACCAAAATTGAACTTTTTGGCAACAATGCAAAACGTTATGTTTGGCGTAAAAGCAACACAGCTGAACACACCATCCCCACTGTCAAACATGGTGGTGGCAGCATCATGGTTTGGGCCTGCTTTTCTTCAGCAGGGACAGGGAAGATGGTTAAAATTGATGGGAAGATGGATGGAGCCAAATACAGGACCATTCCTGTATTCCTGGAAGAAAACCTGATGGAGTCTGCAAAAGACCTGAGACTGGGATGGAGATTTGTCTTCCAACAAGACAATGATGCAAAACATAAAGCAAAATCTACAATGGAATGGTTCAAAAATAAACATATCCAGGTGTTAGAATGGCCAAGTCAAAGTCCAGACCTGAATCCAATCGAGAATCTGTGGAAAGAACTGAAAACTGCTGTTCACAAATGCTCTCCATCCAACCTCACTGAGCTCGAGCTGTTTTGCAAGGAGGAATGGGAAAAAATGTCAGTCTCTCGATGTGCAAAACTAATAGAGACATACCCCAAGCGACTTACAGCTGTAATCGCAGCAAAAGGTGGCGCTACAAAGTATTAACTTAAGGGGGCTGAATAATTTTGCACGCCCAATTTTTCAGTTTTTGATTTGTTAAAAAAGTTTGAAATATCCAATAAATGTCGTTCCACTTCATGATTGTGTCCCACTTGTTGTTGATTCTTCACAAAAAAATACAGTTTTATATATTTATGTTTGAAGCCTGAAATGTGGCAAAAGGTCGCAAAGTTCACGGGGGCCGAATACTTTCGCAAGGCACTGTATTTATTCCCGTGCCCCCTCAGTGCAGCAAGCCATTCACCACCTTCTGCATAGCTTTAATTCAATTCAAGAATCGCTCACCGATCTTAAATTAGTGTTAAATGTTGATAAAACCAAGTTGATGTCTCCAGCTCTTGTCAAATTGATCCTAAAGACCTGTATCTGTACTTTGACAGGAGCCCAAATTGAGCTAGACCTGCATTATAAGTATGTAGGTATTTGGATAAGTTGTACATTAAAACACACATTGATAAGCTGACAAAAAGTTGTGAGTAAAGATTGGTTTCATGTAAATAAATAAATCTTGTCTCACTTTTGAAAATAGGAGGAAAATTGATCAAGCAACACTGTGTTAAAACCTCTAGATTCAGTCTATCACTCAGCTTTACGTTTCACCACTGGTGATAATTTCTGTACACATCATTGTTTCTTATAGTTCTGTTGGCTGGGAGGCTCTGACTACCAGAAGGGCCCAACATTAGCTATTATTCATATACACTGCTCAAAAAAATAAAGGGAACACTTAAACAACACAATGTAACTCCAGGTCAATCACACTTCTGTGAAATCAAACTGTCCACTTATTAAGCAACACTGATTGACAATAAATGTCACATGCTGTTGTGCAAATGGAATAGACAACAGGTGGAAATTATAGGCAATTAGCAAGACACCCCCAATAAAGGAGTGGTTCTGCAGGCGGTGACCACAGACCACTTCTGGTGACCACAGACCACAGCATGGTGGCGCTACCAGGAGACAGGCCAGTACATCAGGAGATGTGGAGGAGGCCGTAGGAGGGCAACAACCCAGCAGCAGGACCGCTACCTCCGCCTTTGTGCAAGGAGGAGCAGGAGGAGCACTGCCAGAGCCCTGCAAAATTACCTCCAGCAGGCCATAAATGTGCATGTGTCTGCTGAAACGGTCAGAAACAGACTCCATGAGGGTGGTATGAGGGCCCGACGTCCACAGGTGGGGGTTGTGCTTACAGCCCAACACCGTGCAGGACGTTTGGCATTTGCCAGAGAACACCAAGATTGGCAAATTCGCCACTGGCGCCCTGTGCTCTTCACAGATGAAAGCAGGTTCACACTGAGCACACGTGACAGACGTGATAGAGTCTGGAGACACCGTGGAGAACGTTCTGCTGCCTGCAACATCCTCCAGCATGACCGGTTTGGCGGTGGGTCAGTCATGGTGTGGGGTGGCATTTCTTTGGAGGGCTGCACTGCCCTCCATGTGCTCGCCAGAGGTAGCCTGACTGCCATTAGGTACCGAGATGAGATCCTCAGACCCCTTGTGAGACCATATGCTGGTGCGGTTGGCCCTGGGTTCCTCCTAATGCAAGACAATGCTAGACCTCATGTGGTTGGAGTGTGTCAGCAGTTCCTGCAAGAGGAAGGCATTGATGCTATGGACTGGCGTGTCCGTTCCCCAGACCTGAATCCAATTGAGAACATCTGGGACATCATGTCTCGCTCCATCCACCAACGCCACGTTGCACCATAGACTGCCCAGGAGTTGGAGGGTGGAGGAGTTGGAGGATGCTTTAGTCCAGGTCTGGGAGGAGATCCCTCAGGAGACCATCCGCCACCTCATCAGGAGCATGCCCAGGCATTGTAGGGAGGTCATACAGGCACGTGGAGGCCGCACACACTACTGAGCCTCATTTTGACTTGTTTTAAGGACATTACATCCAAATCCCGACCTCCTTGATTTCCATTGATAATTTTTGTGTGATTTTGTTGTCAGCACATTCAACTATGTAAAGAAAAAAGTATTGAATAAGAATATTTCATTCATTCAGATCTAGGATGTGTTATTTTAGTGTTCCCTTTATTTTTTTGAGCAGTGTATAAAGCATTTCTCCAGAAACTCCCATACTACTTCACCTCACTTCTAAATTGGAAATCTAGTAACAAATAGACTCTGTTTCTAGACTGGTTGGTACAAGAGGTTCCACAGGTCTCCTCTGAGTTAGGGAAGGCTGCTTTCAGTTACTATGCCCCGCCGTCCTGGAATGACCTACAGGTCACTCTAAAACTTTATTCTTTGGTCCCAAAAGGTGAATTTAGGGAGAAAAAAAAATGTATTATGAAAAGTGCACTTGTTTAGATTGATTGTATGTATTTGTTTCTACTTACTGCCCCTTTGAATGTAACGTAATTGATTTGAAATTATGTAACTGTAATTGTTTTGTGATCATGCTCACATTGCTTGAACTGCTGTTCTCAGGGCACCATTGGAAATGAAACTCTGGGCTCAGTGGGTTTCCCTGGTTCAATAAAGGTTCATAAAAAAAAAAACACACACACCTTGAGTAAGTAGACCTGACAGTCCGAGTGATAGTCATACTCCAGGCCGTCGAAGGTGTGGTAGTGTCTGTCGCTGTAGACCGTACATACTGCCGGACACGGAGAGTAATTACAGTTAAAATACCCCCGGTGACACACACTGGAGAGAGACAGAGACAGGGAGAGATAGATAGATAGACAGAGGGGGAGGAAAACATACAGACAAAAATAAAGACAAAGAGAAGACAGTAAATGAAACACAATTGAGCATTTGAACAATATTTAGGATACTAGTGCTCTATTTTTGTTCATGTTAACAGCATTTAACAATCCTTAATGGAAAAACACCAAAAAACAATCTTTTGGTATTTGTTTCATTAGTCCATTGTTGATATAGTCCCTAAATGTTTTGCGTGTCAGCAATCAAGTTTTCAAGATATATCTTTCAAAATACAGAAATACAGCCGGCATCAAATTAAATCAAATTGTATTGGTCCCATACACCGAATACAACGTGAAGATTTTACAGTGAAATGCTTACTTACGAGCCCATTCCCAACAATACAGAGTTAAAAAGTATGACACATATTTTCTAAATAAAAAAAGGAAATAGTAACACAATAAAATAACAATAACGAGGCTATATAATGTACAAGGAGTACCAGTACTGAATCAATGTGCATCATACCGGCTGTATTTCTGTATTATGAAAGTTATATCTTGAAAACGTTATTTCTGACATGCAAAACATTTTGGACTTCATCAATAATGGACTAATGAAACAAATACCAAACTATTGTTTTTGGGTAGAGTTTTCCTTTAAGGGATGGGAAGGTCTTACCATCTGTAACAGGGGGTGTCGACGGTCTCTCCTGGCAGATACTCCAGGCCCAGCCAGGCACAGGGACAGTTCTCTGGGTAGTAACACTCCCCACGGTGCAGAACCAGCCTACACACACATACATACACACAGTCAGGTAGAACCATTACAACAATCAGGGCTCAAGCATGTGTGTGCTAATAAAGTACTTTTATCTGTGTTGAAAATCTAAGCCTGGGGGGGTAATATTAAGCTAACATACGGAATTGTTTTAAGATGGTCATACCATGGATCATTTAGCTATTTGATTTGGAATTTTAGGACCCCTGCAGGTATAAAAAAATTATCTAAAAACATTATTTGATAAAATATTGAATTTGGCCTTTACTGCCATAGCTCATAGAAAATGCATTGAATAGCACATTCCTTGCGGCACAAAACTACTTCCATACTACTTCCAAAACTACTTTTTCAACCGGTACTGGGTTACCTTTGGACGAGTCCTGTGACACTTGTGGGGGTCATAGAATGAGTCTCCCCTCCCCTGATATTAGTTTGTACCCTAAACGGTTTGGATGTTACAAAACGGAGAACACCATCATCTTCGTGAGCCTTATCTTTCCATAGTTTGTAGGCCAAACCATTCGGACGCTACAGATGTTTTTTCATGAGAAGACCGATTTTCAGGATGTCTCCAGGTCTGACAAACAGCACTGTAGCACTGCCACTTTCCACAGCAGATGCGGAAGGCCGACATTGGAGGATGTGTTGGATTGAGACGCAGCCCATACGAAAAAACTGATATTTCTAACTTAAACAGATGGATTTTGATGGGGATTTTTTTAATCATGTTAATTAGTTTGACGCAAGGGTGTGCCAATCGACTCCAGGGTTTTTTAAATAGTTAAACTAACACACAGACACACACCCTACCCAGGTGGGCAGACACAGCCAGGTATGCAGGGTGTGGTGGGAGGACAGGTGAGGTTCAACATCAGGTTCCGACAGGTGAGCTCACAGGCCACACCTCCTCGCCAAGCCACCACCCCCTGGACCTCCTGGGGCTCAGAACAGCCGTGGAACACCTTTCCCTCCGGACACTGGCCTCGCTCCGGCTCTAAAACACAAAGACAGAAGTCATTCAGAAACAGAGCTTTGTTGATGGATGGATGGATGGATGGATGGATGGATGGATGGATGGATGGATGGAGAGGAAAATAAAAAAACTTATTTTTTTCTTACTTATTTAACTAGGCAAGTCAGTTAAGAACAAATGATGGCCTAGGAACAGTGGGTCAACTGCCTTGTTCATGGGCAGAATGACAGATTTTTAACTTGTCAGCTCAGGGATTTGATCTAGCAACATTTCAGTTACTGGCCCACTGCTCTAACCACTAGGCTACCTGCCACCCTGAATAAGAGAGGGATGGTGGGTTTACCTCTTTCTTCTGGTACACACTCCATCCTTCCATTCCTGCAAAGGCTGTTGATGGGAGACAGCGCGGGAGAAGAGAATAAACATTTCAATCAGGGAGATTGTTTGAAGGGCGTTATGTCTGTGAAGTGAACTCTCTATAACCTCTCTATGTACCATGGCTAGTGTGTGTGTGGCTGCTTACCAAGGGCCGGCGGCGCTGAAGGACACCTCCCCTGGCTGGGACACTCCGCCAATAGAGTAGCAATGACACTGAGACCTGAGAGAGAAAAGAGGAGAGGATGATGGGAGGGTCAAGTCCTATGTTTTTGATGATGATAATGTGCTTTTGATCAAGATTATGGTGCATACTTGCCTGACTACTCAGAATTCTTCCGCTGCTCTATGTTTGATACATACTTCAGTCTGAGACTGCCATCACTGAAATCGTTTGTGGTGATGTCGAAATTTGGGTTGTTGTACAAAACAAAGTCAACAGCGATTTAATCATTTCTAAGCAATCGGGTATCAAAGCCTATGATGAATTTTCTAAATGCTGCTTTACAAACGTGGGTTCTGTCTCTGGCCCCACCCATCAGTTTCTGGGACCTATCAGAACAGTTAGAATGGGTTTGCGTTCCAGAAATCGTCGTGGAGATACTAATATCCAGACTCATTGCGGACAAGAAACTAACGTCCATGGACGTGTCGTAGCGTTTTACCGAAGCAAGGGGTTTGGGTAGCCAGGCAAGATGCATGTTAGATGATAGTGTGTAAGGGGGCGGAGTCTTACAGCTGAACACAGCGTTGTCGTACGTCATCGTAGTAACTGCCCTCTGAGCAGCCACACCCCTCAGCACAGTCATCATGGTTACAGGTCTCTCCACTGGAGAGGGAGCGGCACGAGCGGCCACAGGACGACACACAGGAATGGAACAGCATCCCACCCATACACACCACACCTACACACACACATCTGAGTTAAACACCTCCGTCACACCACCTACACTGTAACAAATTGCTGTAACTTTACAGCCAAAAATATACAGTTAGCTACTGTAATTCTATATTACAGTGCAGTACTGTAAAGAGCAATGCATTATGGGGGCTCAATGTCATTTCGCTACACTGCTGTAAAATTGTGCTGTATATTTTGCTGTATATTTACAGTAGCATACTGTAAATTATGGTGCATTGTGGGAAAATGCTGTGGACGGAGAAAGAATGTCTGGCTCATTAACATATTTGGAGGTGTGCCTTGTAAGAAGCTATATTTGTTGCACTCGTAAGTGAGAAAGCTGTACAACACAGAACACAGAACCATACCGTATTTTTGTGCCGCCAAAAACCTTTTGAACAGTAGTGGATGCATGGTATTGTTGTTTCTGGCTCATTAAAATATTTTGAGGCATGCCTTGTAAGAGGCTATATTTGTTGCACCTGTCAGTGCTGTACCAATTTAACTGAAATGTGGAAGTAGTTTCCTAACAAAGATAGACAGCTGTCCCTGATTGAGAACCATACCCGGCCAAAACATAGAAACAGAAAACGTAGAATGCCCACCCCACATCACACCCTGACCTAACCAAATAGAAAAATAAAACGGCTCTCTAAGGTCAGGGCGTGCCAGTCATTGCCAGTTTAGACGCCTTTGTTAAGGGCATTACAAGTGAAAGTGATATAAAACACCAAATATTCATTGGTATGCTGCTGTAAAATATAATTACATATTCAATTTTATTACAATACAATTTAACAATAAAGGATTTTATTGCGGTTTTGTTGTATATGTAGTGCATCATTCTGGAAATGATGTTGCATTATGGGAGGGGAAAAAGTTGCTGGATTATTAACATATTTTGAAGCGTGCCTTGTAAATTAGTGAGAATGCTGTACCAATTGAACTGATACAATACATGGTAGTAGTGCTCTAACAATTTCATGTGGATACGGAACAGATCAGAGTGGCAGGAAGTCTTAAACCTTAAAAGGTTAAGTGTTTTGCCAAGTCCTTTTGGTCTGTTTTGCCCTGTAATCACGGCCAGTTCGGAAGTCATTGTTTAGGCCTCTAGAATAATGATGAGTGAGAAAGTTACAGACGCACAAATATCCTACCCCCAAGACATGTTAACCTCTCACCATAACAATTACATTAACAGGGGAGGTTAGCATTTTGGGGGGGTATGATATTTATGCCTCTGTAACTTTCTCACACATCATTATTCAGGATTCCGTCACATTAATGTAGAAGTGTTAAGAAACATTCTGTTCTTATTTACAATAAAAGTGACTTCAAAATGACACAATACATTATTTGCCATTCATTTCTATTAGGCACAAAATAATCTGAAACAACCAAAACAAACAGCAAATGCATCCAACCAATTTGTAGTCACAAGCTTGATGTAGTCATTGTATGCTATGCATATGGGGTCAAATACTTAACTTTTTAGTAATTTAATACACATATAAAGTGAAATTTTCCCAATACTTTTGGTCCCCTAAAATGGGGGGACTATGTACAGAAAGTGCTGTAATTTCTAAACGCTTCACCCGATATGGATGGAAATACCCCCAAAATAAAGCTGACAGTCGGCACTTTAACCTCATAGTCATTATATCATTTCAAATCCAAGGTGCTGAAGTACAGAGCCAAAACAACAACAAAATTGTCACTGTCCCAATACTTTCGGAGCTCATTGTATATCAAATGCTACGTAACAGAAATGCTGCCCATTGTTGGGACTAGCTGCCTGCACTGTAAATCTGCTACAGTTTACTAACCACTGTGCTTCAAGTAATGCACTGTACATTCTAGAAATACAGCATGCTGCTGTAGTCAGGTGTTACAGTAATAGGCTGTAAATATGTAAATATACATTTGTTGTTAACCTACTTTTTACAGTGTAGACACACCACCGCTACACACAGACATATCATTCTCCAGCTCTCCACTGCCCAGACTCACCGCACTCTGAGACGTGGGCCCTGTAGTTGACTGCAACATGGTGTTTGGAGCAGAGGTAAGTGTAGTGGGCCAGGGCCGTACACAGACAGGTGTTTCCACAGCGGCATGCCTGGTAGCGACACTGTTGCTGGTACACACTGGGACTGACGTAACCATGGCAGGGAGAAAACACACTCCCCAACAAAACCTCACACAGAGAGGCATAGAACACTGTAACACACACACACACACACACTTCTCAGCTTTTGAGAGGATATGGCTGCAGCAAAACATGAAGATATATCAAGCAGTCAATGGAGGTCAGGGTTAGAGTTTTGAGGTCAGGGGTGAGAGGTTACCGTTGTGCTGGTTCATCTCACAGGGGTCGATGATTGGCTGGTTGATGGGGGCGGAGCAAGCAGATGAGACCCTCCAGGAGTTAGCATGGAGCTGGGGAGTCCCCTCTATCATCCCTGCTGGAGAACTATACACACACAGGCCAAAATGTCATGAATATACTTACTGTAATACTCTTTTACTCAACTGCCTCAGATAGAAATGCCCTAAGCCTTTTCTCCAAAGAACATTTAGGGGTCAATATGAGAGGAAGTAGTTTCCTTACAGGAAGTCGTCCCGAAGATTTCCGTTGAAGGTTCCACAAAGGCCTAGCGTGTTCCCACGCCATTGGCTGTCCAGTTGTAGGTAGACGCGCCCACCACGGCCGTCATACTGCAGACGCAGTCCAAGCAAGGTCCTCAGCTGGACGAACACCGACGTTAGCCTCTGCACCTCCACTACATCTACTCACATAAACACATATTAAATCTGACGTTAAATAAGGTGTTCCACAAGGCTGTGTTGGGACCATTACTGTTCTCTCTATACCTGATGTTATCCGTATCATACTGCATATTATACGAAGTAATGATAGGAGTATCAATTGTAAGTTGATTGTATCGTACCATTGGTGTAGGGCAAGGTGGGAGCGGGGTTGACCCCTATAAGCACCTCCCCCTCTCGGGTCAGAGTCACCTGGTGACTAACATTTTCATCCAGTACCACTGTCACCGACTGGATACACGCCTGCTGCTGGGCCTGTACACACACACACACACACACACACACACACACACACACACACACACGATTGTTTCAGATTGTGTGCGTGTTACCTATGTGAAGGTGGTATACTGCAATATGTGTTTGTGTGTGTTACCTCTGTGCAGGTGGTGTACTGAACGGTAACAGTGAATCTGTTGCCAATCCGGCTCTTAACCAAGACGTACTGACACGCCCCCGGCTGCAGGAACATCCTCCCATCAAACGACGTCACAAACACATCACCGACTACTGAACACTCCGCTGAGAGAGAGATAGAGAGAGAAAGAAGAAGGTAGGCAGGCAGGCAGGCCGGCAGGCATTGAAAGGTGTGACATTGGATCATTCAGCATATGAGTTTCTGATAATATGACTTGAGAAGTTAGCTCACCTGTACAGTTGTTCTCTGTGCAGTTCCACACTCCCCCCATACACACACTGTAAATACACCACAGGTTAGCAACTCACAAACACACCCACGAACACACACACAAGTCACACACACACACTCACCAGACGCTGCAGCCCTGCTCCAGAGTGTGTCCCTGTGTGTATGAGGTGCCATGATAGACACAAGGACACTGAGACACTGCTATACACGTCCCATTCTGTAGAATCAACCCTAAAATAGTCGGACACAGAGGGTGAGATGGAGTGTGTGTGTGCGTGTGTGCATGCGACGTGTGTGTATAAATGTGTTTGTGTGTACCATCAGGGCAGTAGCATCCGTCCAGACAGTGCAAGTTGGTTCCCAGACATTCCTTGTCAAAGGTACAGGTGGGAGGGCAGCAGCTAATACAGTCTCTATGGACAAAACTCTCCTCACAACCATCATCTACGGAACAGTCAAATGAAGAACTTACTGCAGTAATAAGTTAGCTAACTGTCAATTAAAGGTTGGGGTTAATGTTATGCTCCAGAACATTTAGAACATTTCAGCCAAAACGGGTCCCCGTTTACATCATCCAGTTGTGTACTCCCTCATCCATTTCGTATGATATGTTTCGTCATGCAAAAGATTATTCTCATCATTTTGGGGGCAATCCAATTCGTACAATATGTTGCGAATTAGTTGTGCGGAATGGGAAATAGATGATTTTTTTCTACTTAATAGTCATCCCCAGCACCACCGCAACATCAACATATGTGAAAATTGCACGTATCCATGTTTTGTAATAAGAAAGATAGAGGAAGATAAGTGTTTTCAATGACATCATCAACCAATTAGTATGCAATTAGTAGGCGATTAGTAGGCAAAGCATACTTATAATTGGTTAAAATCACATGATGCACACTGATGATGTCATTGGAAACACTTATCTTCATATATATTTTTTTCCACAAAACATACAGAAAGTAGACAGCGTTGTACCAGATCTTCAGTTTCTTGGCAATTTCTCACATGGAATAGCCTTCATTTCTCAGAACAATAATAGACTGACGAGTTTCAGAAGAAAGTATTTTCTTCTAGCATTTTGAGCCTGTAATCGAACCCACAAATGCTGATGGTCCAGATACTCAACTAGTCTAAAGAAGGCTAGTTTTATTGCTTCTTTGTGATCAATTAGCCTTTTAAAATTATAAACTTGGATTAGCTAACACAATGTGCCATTGGAACACAAGAGTGATGGTGCTGATAATGGGCCTCTGTACGCCTATTTAGATATTCCATAAAAAGCAGCCGTTTCCAGCTACAATAGTCATTTACAACATTAACAATGTCTACAATGTATTTCTGGTCAATTTGATGCTATTTTAATAGACAAAACGTGCTTTTCTTCCAAAACAAGGACACTTCTAAGTGACACCAAACTTTTGAACGGCAGTGTATAAACTCACCATTTTCACATATGTTGATGTTGGGGTGGTGCTGGAGAAGATGAATATGAACTAGATTTTTTTTTAAATTTCCCGTTAAGATCCTGGACTGCATGTTTAAGTTAGGTTAGTATAATGTTACTGACTGCAGGAAGGGAAGCTGTCTCGCCACTCTCGTACAGGGTATCCTACATGGCTGCAGGCTCGTGTGTACTCCACCAACGCACGACAAAACGTCTCCTCATCATCAGACCTGGATCACAGAAGACAACAGTCAGAAATACTCAAACAACAGTCAGACAACACTCAGATAACAGTCAGAAAACATTCAGACAAAACTCAGACAACACACACACAACATTCAGAAAATAGTGAGACAACACTTAAGACAATAGTCAGTCAGAAGACAGACAGGCAACTCACTCACGCACGCACGCACACACACACTGAGGTGTGACTTACACACAGAGGTCAGCGACACAGCTGGCCACGTAGGGGTTTGGATCAATGTTATCATGACAGGACAGGAAGGGGAAGAACAGGAGAGCACTGCACTTCTCTATGGCATCCTACACACACACATACACAAACATCAACATAATACAACAAAACACAGAATATCATTGTACAGTCTTATGGCACACTGACAACCTAGGTTCAAGTAATATGTTCCAAACAGACAGACAGACACAGACAGACAACTCTTACGTCCATATCAGACTCAGAGTGGCAGGGTCCAGTGAAGTCAATGTCCACCAGAGGACAACCTCTCTCATGGGGCAGATCTACTGACCAGCTGTTAGCAAACACGGCTGGCTCCTCTGTCTGCACACCTACACACACACACGAAACACGCACACACACAGTTAGGGATCCTTCCTCTAGATGCCTGAAAATAATCCAATATAATATAATAACTGTATAATGACTGTATATTAAAATAACTTCTCTCCTCTGCTCTACTTTCCTCTCTTCTCCTCTCATCTGCTTTCCGCTCGTCTCCCTTCCTCCCTCTCTTCTCCTCTCTGCACTCCTGTCCCCTTTGTACTCTTTTCCCTCTCTCCTCTCTTCTCCTCTTCGTTTCCCACTCTCCTCTCCTGTCTAGGTCATGTTACAGGACTACGGCCTCCACCTCAGTAATAATAACTATAATGGTTCCCTGTGGTGCTGAGAGGAGAAAGGTTGTGATGGAAGGATGATTGGGTGCTGAGACAGAGGATAAGAGATGGGTGGAGGAAGGAGGATAAGAGGCTGGTCGGACCCACCTGTCCAGTCTTACAGTGGGCTTTGATGAGGTGTGAGTGAGTGAGTGAGTGTCTCACCGCGGGCAGTGGTGAGGTCATCGTTGGGCAGGTTGTTATAGTTCCCACAGAGGCCACAGGGGGTGCCGTGGTGCTGTTCAGACATCTTCAGATATACTCCGCTCTCTCCGTCCCACGCCAGAGAGAAGCCAAACACACTCTTCACCAGAAGGTAGTCAGCCAGACGCTCTATAAACACACCTCCTATTGTTTGGGGCAGGCTCAGCCTATGCACATATGCAGGGATAGGCAAACATTTCAAAGTACAATTACAAAATACCATAAAGATCAATGTATCAAAATAAACAACTTTAAAAAATTTTTTTTTTTTTAAATGTATACATTTGCATTTAGCCGGCCGAACAGGAACAACATATTTGTACTGGCTATGACTGTGTTATGTTGTTGCTTAACTACCTTAGTTGAGCAAGTCACTCTGGATACATGTCTGCTCAATGACCAATATGTAAATGTATATGTGAAAATGAACATACCAAAAAGAACTGCAAAGCACACTGTGTATTGTTTCGGCCGGAGCTCATTAGAATAATACTCAGCATGCTTTGCAATTGTTCATTTTTACATATACAGTTATATTTAGTTGATTTAGCACACGCTTTTATCACACCATAGTGCTATCAGACTTCTGATACCAGTGCAGGGTGAAAGGGTGGACACAAAATATGAACTTCTATTTAAAAAATGGTATAGAATTATTTTGTATTTTGAAAATACAAAATGCACTGGAGTGTAATTCAAATGACAAAATACTCAGAAGTAATTAAAATATATATTTCAAAAACTGCCCATCTCTGCACACACGCACACAGGTGCACACAGGCACACACACACACACACAACAGAAAACATACACATTCCTCCATATCCCACCCACCTGCGGCCTCCCTGGTGGACTTGGTATCCAGAGATGTGGATCTCCTCCTCGTTGGGGAAGAAGAGACTGAGAGCCCTGGGACAGGAGTACACACTGCCCTCACACACACGGCTGTTATGGACCCACACTGTGTACTGTGGTGTGGCTGAGCGGCAGTCCTGGGCCAGTATGTAGGAGCAGGTTCCAGGGTAGTAGAAGTAGCTGCCATCGAACGTCTCATAGTGGTGCTGACCCCAAGACCTGCAGATCCCATCTCTGTCTTGGCCCTGGTTAGGAACTACATGCACACACAAACTCTGAGTTGTGCACGCTTATCTCAACTCTGAATTGGCATGATAGTGCCCTGGTGTGTTTGTTTGTGTGTGTGGGGGCATGGGGAGGTGTGCCCACAATGCTAGCTCACTAAAAGCCGCTCAGTTACAGGAAAACACGTCTCTGTGCCATACCCAGCCAACTACACCCACTGTCTAACAGTGTTGGTGCTCTGGTGGTACTTTAGCCAGGTAGGTACTTGGTTGACAGGAACAGTGTGTATCAGAGTTCATCTGCCACACCCAGCATGATAAACGAACAGCAACACTTCATATTCCTGACGCTAGGGTGCTTACTATTGCGCCAACAAAACCATGGTGGTTGGGTGAGGGAAACACTACTTTAGGTCTCAGGCAAGGTATCACTATAGAGCAATGGTTGCCAACCGGTCGATCGTGATTCCTAGTCGATCACCAAATATTTCTGTAGAAAAGCCAACGAACGATAAAGGCTTGCACTCCTTTTTTAAAATCATGTTGTGCTGTTGCCGGTAGGTGCACTTGATTCATGAGACAAACTCTGCCTACCCGGCGGACCGGCAAATCTGTGACTAAATCGAGTGCACCTACTGCGCTGCCCAATAGGATGGCTTAAATCGCCGTGGCTGCAGAGCTTTCGGGACCCTGGCCACAGCCAAGTTGAATAGGCTACTAGCCAACGTCAGATTAAATAACTTTTAAAATCATGACCACAGAGAGACTGTCAAAAAATACAGCAAAGAGCTGCTGTTTTTATGAGTGAGTTCATGTTTAAGTTTAAATTCAGCACTGTCACTGTTTTTATTCAACACTATTACAAAACGCGCTTCTCCATATTCCGTACAGCTGTAATGAATGAGTAACCAAGTATCGATAGCCCTGCATTTTATTATTATTATCAGCTCATCGTGTCGATTTTAATATTAAATAATATTAAACTTTCTCTGGTCATAGGAACAACATTAATTTGTGCATGAGGCAAATGCGGTGCGCTCAAGTTTCGTTATCAGGTGGAAGACGATGTCCCCACTCTCTGGTCAGTCTCACCGGAGGAAAGGAAAGAGAGAGCAGGGACCGTGAGAGGCAGTTTTGAAAGGTCATCCAACTCAGGAATTCCAAGTCGGAAACTCGGGCATCTTTCTAGAGCTCCGATTTTTCGAACTGAAGACCACTGACGTCATGATTTGACCTCGTTGACCATCAGATGCAGGTACCATCAGTCCAGTAAAAATAAAAAAGTGCTAAACCAACTGATCTATTTTGTTATCAAAGCTTCAGTTTTGAAATATAATATGGTCTGTTTAACAATATTGGCAGGCCAATCATATAGCCAATATGTTGTGATAATCTATTAGGCCTACTGTCCAAACCTCATTCCTACAAAACTGTTTGTGTGAGATTAATGTAAAAAAAAAAATCTGAGCGTAGATCTCAACTTGCTTTTTGACTGCAAAAGTGATCTTGACTCAAAAAAGGTTGGTGACCACTGCTATAGAGGCTCTACTAGAGACGCATCTCTGATGTATAGAGACCCTGTGTAGTCTACAGAAACTCAACCCTAATCCTCCAGACTTAATCATACACACTATGGACTGGTGTGTGTGTGTGTGTGTGTGTGTGTGTGTGTGTGTGTGTGTGTGTGTGTGTGTGTGTGTGTGTGTGTGTGTGTGTGTGTGTGTGTGTGTGTGTGTGTGTGTGTGTGGTTATTTATGACAGTGTGGACAGCTTATTAATGGTTGCTGATGGATGTGTCAGTCTGACTCTCATGCAGGCACACACACACCAAAATGAAACATACATTGTGGTTCTAGGTTCAAGATGTGTGTGTGTTACTCACTGATCTGGCAGCGGTCTCCGAGGGCCTGGAACTGTGCACAGTCACACACACCTCCCTCCTGACACCAGCCCCCATTCAGACAGCCACAGTACTCTGGTGAAACACAGACACAATATTTCCTCAATTCCTTAGAACTCCTCTGGAAATACTTTGAGATTCACCAATTGATGAATAACTTATTCTTTACGAGAGAAATTGCTTTAACCCTTTACACTCGTGAGAATTGGCCTATATGGATAGAGACAGATTAAAATGTTTCTAACAGAAGAAATATGAGTAGCATATGCATAACCATGGTAGCAATTGAAAGGGAACACTTTGGAGATTATGGTGAAATGATAAGACCAAAGATAAGGACCAAACAGTTCACCTGACACAAGACTGAATTAAAACATTACACTGTTGATTTTACATTAACTGAACTTTTCATATTATTTGTCAACATCGAAATCAGAAAATACTCGGGATATTTAGTAACATAATAAGAATATTCATGGAAGTTTTGGGATCAGTGCAACATTTTTAAAAATGACAAGGGTCCACACACCTCTCCAAAGTGTGCACAGTTTCTAAGTAATTTCAATTCTCAAGGAAAGAGCCTTCAAGTATTAGGTGCTTTTTTGAGCTCTCTTAGCTGTGTTGTTGAGGAACTGAAGCAAGCAAACGTGTTGTTTTTTGTTTGGAACACATCCCTGCATCCCCCCATCGCACAATTACTGTTGTTTTTACGGAATCCAAAAACGGTCCATTATGAACCATGAAATGGGTCAGGTGGGCATAATTTGAAAGCTTATTCAAATTGCCAACATGACTAGCTAAGTTATAAAATACGGTCTTACAGTGTTTGGCTTTCACAAGGAGAAACAGATAGTAATTGTGGTGCTCATAGAATGGAGTCATGAGTACATTCATACAGTTGAAGTCGGAAGTTAAAATACACTTAGGTTGGAGTAATTAAAACTCGTTTTTCAACAACTCCACAAATGTCTTGTTAACAAACTATAGTTTTAGCAATTCGGTTAGGACATCTACTTTGTGCATGACACAAGTCCTTTTTCCAACAATTGTTTACAGACAGATTATTTCACTGATAATTCACTGTATCACAATTCCAGTGAGTCAGAAGTTAACATACACTAAGTTGACTGTGCCTTTAAACAGCTTGGAAAATTCCAGAAAATGATGTCATGGCTTAACAAGCTTCTGATAGGCTAATTGACATCAACTGAGTCAACTGGAGGCGTACCTGTGGATGTATTTCAAGGTCTACCTTCAAACTCAGTGCCTCTTTGCTTGACATCATGGGAAAATCAAAAGAAATCAGCCAAGACATCAGAAAAAAAATTGTAGACCTCCACAAGTCTGGTTCATCCTTGGGAGCAATTTCCAAACGCCTGAAGGTACCACGTTCATCTGTACAAACAATAGTACGCAAGTATAAACACCATTGGACCATGCAGCCATCATACTGATCAGGAAGGAGACGCGTTCTGTCTCTTAGAGATGAACATACTTTTGTGCGAAAAGTGCAAATCAATCCCAGAACAACAGCAAAGAACCCTGTGAAGATGCTGGAGGAGACAGGTACAAATGTTTCTATATCCACAGTAAAACAAGTCCTATATCAACCTAACCTGAAAGGCCACTCAGCAAGGAAGAAGCCACTGCTCCAAAACCGTCATAAAAAAGCCAGACTACGGTTTGCAACTGCACATGTGGACCAAGATTGTACTTTTTGGAGAAATGTTCTCTGGTCTGATGAAACAAAAATAGAACTGTTTGGCCATAATGATCATCGTTATGTTTGCAGGAAAAGGAAGAGGCTTGCAGGCCAAAGAACACCATCCCAACTGTGAAGGACGGGGGTGGAAGCATCATGTTGTGGGGGTGCTTTGCTGCAGGACAGACTAGTGCACTTCACAAAATAGATGGCATCATGAGTGAGGAAAAGTATGTGGATATATTGAAGCAACATCTCAAGACATCAGTCAGGAAGTTAAAGCTTGGTTGCAAATTGGTCTTCCAAATGGACAATGACCCCAAGCATACTTCCAAAGTTGTGGCAAAATCGCTTAAGGACACCAAAGTCAAGGTATTGGAGTGGCTATCACAAAGCCTTGACCTCAATCCTATAGAACATTTGTGGGCAGAACTGAAAAAGTGTGTACGAGCAAGAAGGCCGACAAACCTGACTCAGTTACACCAGCTCTGTCAGGAGGAATGGGCCAAAATTCACCCAACTTATTGTGGGAAGCTTGTGGAAGGCTACCCCAAACGTTTGACCCAAGTTAAACAATTTCAAGGCAATGCTACCAAATACTTATTGAGTGTATGTAAACTTCTGACCCACTGGGAATGTGATTAAATAAATAAAAGCTGAAATAAATAATTATCTGTACTATTATTCTGACATTTCCCATTCTGAACAACGCAGTTCAAGAAATAGAGTTCAGAAAATATAAAACTAAATAAACTAAAGTTAAAAAAATAACAAATAAAGTAACACAATAAAATAACAATAACGAGGCTACAAACAGGGGGTACCAGTACCTAGTCAATGTGCCGGGGTACAGCTTAGTCGAGGTCATTTGTACATGTAGGTAGTGGTAAAGTGACTATCCATAGATAATAAACAGCGAGTAGCAGCAGTGTAAAAATAAGGGGGTGTCAATGTAAATAGTCTAGGTGGCCATTTGATTAATTGTTCAGCAGTCTTATGACTTGGGGGTAGAAGCTGTTAAGGGGCATTTTGGTCCTAGACTTGGCGCTCCGGTACCGCTTTCCGTGCGGTAGCAGAGAGAACAGTCTATGACTAGGGTGGATGGAGTCTTAGGCAAATTTTTGTCCCTTCCTTTGACACCACCTAGTATATATGTCCTGGATGGCAGGAAGCTTAGCCCCAGTGATGTACTGGGCCGTGCACACTACCCTCTGGAGCACCTTAAGGTGACGAGCAGTTGCCACACGAGCAGTTGCCACACCAGGTGGTGATGCAACCGGTCAGGATGCTCTCGATGTTGCAGCTGTATAACTTTTTGAGGATCTGGGGACCCCGTGTCAAATATTTTCAGTCTCCGAAGAGGGAAAAGGTGTTGTCGTGCCCTCTTCATGACTGTCTTGGTGTGTTTGGACCATGATAGTTCGTCGGTGATGTGGTTACCAAGGAACTTGAAACTCTTGATCCGCTCCACTACAGCCCTGTCGATGTTAACGGGGGCCGGTTAGGCCCACCTTTTCCTGTAGTGCACGATCAGCTCTTTTGTCTTGCTCACATTGAGGGAGAGGTCTTTGTCCTGGCATCACACTGTCAGGTCTCTGACCTCCTCCCTATAGGCTGTCTCATCGTTGTCGGTGATCAGGCCGACCACTATTGTGACAGGTTACCTTCACTTTCTTGGGCACATGGACTATGGTGGTCTGCTTGAAACATGTAGGTTTTACAGACTCTGTCAGGGAGAGGTTGAAAATGTCAGTGAAGACACTTGCCAGTTGGTCCGCGCGTGCTTTGAGTACAGGTCATGGTAATCCGTCTGGCCCCGAGACTTTGTGAATGTTGACCTGTTAAAAGGTCTTGCTCACATCGGCTACGGAGAGCGTGATCACACAGTCGTCCGGAACAGCTGGTGTTCTCATGCATGCTTCAGTGTTGCTTGTTTAGAAGCGAGCATAAAAGGCATTAAGCTCATCTGGTAGGCTCGCGTCTCTGGGCAGCTCGCGGTTGGGTTTCCCTTTGTAGTCCGTAATAGTTTGCAAGCCCTGCCTCATCCGACAAGCATCAGAGCCAGTGTAGTAAAATTCAATCTTAGTTCTGTATTGACGCCTGTTTGATGGTTTGTCTGAGAGCGTAGCAGGATTTCTTATAAGCGTCCAGACTAGTCTTCCGCTCCTTAAAAGCGGCAGCTCTACCCTTTAGCTCATTGCGAATGTTGCCTGTTATCCATGGCTTCTGGTTGGGATTGGTACGACCAGTCACTGTGGGGATGACGTCATTGATGCAATTTTTAATGAAGCCAGTGACTGAGGTGGTGTACTCCTCAATCTAGAAGAAAAAGTAACGCACACCTATTTAGGCGAGGTGCTGGCTAGCGGAGTAGAAAACTTGAAAATAAAAGAGAGCCGCACACTCTAGGAGCACAGATACAAAAATGTAATTACCAATGTTTCGACTGCCAAGCTGTCTTCATCAGGGTATAATCACAAACACTGCGGGATGACTCGTTTATGTAGTGTCAAAAGACACAGGTGTCTGTAAACATGGCCAAGAGTGGCCTAATATCATTGGTTAATTATCAAATATTAAAATGTCATACAAAGAACAGCATACAAACAACAAATGGATAGCATACGATCATAAATTCATTTGACTACACAAGCTTACAAACAATTACAATGGCAAAGTCACAATAATCACAAGAATGGCTTCAGATCAAAGTCTACGTTGAGACCGAAGGGCGCAAGGGGTTTTAAGTTAAAGATCCAGGCAGCCTCTTGTTTTAACAATAAATTATCAAGGTCACCCCCTCTCCTAGGGAGGGTGACATGTTCGATGCCAATATAACGCAGAGACGAAATCGAGTGGCCTGCCTCCAAGAAGTGGGCCGCAACTGGGTAAGTAAAGTTTTTACACCTAATGGTGCTACGATGCCCAGAGATACGTACTTTTAATTCGCGCTTTGTTTTACCTACATCATTTTTACCACAAGGGTAGTTAGAACACAAAAATGCGTCTTTTTGCGAGACTGACCTTGAAAAAGGTCATGTCTCGTTTTGTTTTGAATTTTCTCAATGGCAATATTATTTGTGAGACTGACCTTGAAAAAGGTCATGTCTCATTTTGTTTTGAATTTTCTCAATGGCAATATTAATCTGATCATTCTTGTAGCCCCTAGAGGTTTACTCACTCGCTTACGAATTCTCACAAGGCAGGCACCATGACCTCCGCCTCATTTTTCTCCGTCTTTTTTTCACGTGAATGATGGGGATTTGGGCATGGTCTCGAGAAAGCAGCATGTCCTTTGTGTCGGACTCGTTAAAGAAAAAATCTTTGTCCAGTTCGAAGTGAGTAATCGCTGTACTGATGTCCAGAAGCTCTTTTCATAAGAGACGGTAGCAGCAACATCATGTACAAAATAAGTTACAAACAACGTGAAAAAAATAAATAAAGAGCACAGTTGGTTAGGAGCCCGTAAAACGGCATCTATCCCCTCCGGCGCCATTATTAGGGTACACAGGGCAAAATAAAAATTATAGTAATCTAGGTGACAGACAAACACATTCAATAACACCCTGCCCACTCTTGCCTGCATCTAGCTGATCTAGGGTGTAATCATTACTCCAAGCAGTTGCAAAAGAGAGTTTCTCTTGGACAAATTCAGATATGTTTATTCCTGTTTTGTTCTATTTGCTTCCGTATAAGAAAAGTTTTTCAACAGAATCGGCAGAATGAATCAACACATCCCTGATCACCCACAAATACAGTTCACTTTCATAGCAGCCACATACAAACAGCATGATAACATTGATCTTTGTATAATCTTTTCCCTTCGCTTGTGGACTTCAGTGCACAACACAACAACTGTCTGTGACCAGGTAAAAAACACTTTCCAAGCAAAACCTTCATGCCACAAGTGATAACTGCTACACACAGCCTAGTCAAGATAGCTTCTAGCTTCTAGACCTGACGTGTTAGTAAACCCGCTACAATCATGCAGTACAGTGTACAGCAAGCAGTTAAGCAGTTACCTCGCCGGGTCCCAGTGGCAATAAAATAATAAAACCAAAAGCTTACCTTGACTTGGAAGAGTTCCAGTGTTGGATAACTATAGCCAGCTAGCTAACATAGCATCCCTCTCTGTTTGAATACTTTAAAGCACATATGTCAGAGTCAAGGCCCGCGGGCCACATCCGGCCCGCAAGAAGGTTTTTTACGGCCCCTGGGATGATCTTGATTTATTATTAGAACCGGCCCGCAGCAAGCCGGCAGCCCGCAGATCTTTTACACGCACCAATACTACATTTCCCACAATGCAAAGGTGACGCACCGAGCAGTAGGCTGCTTCATTTCAATATTTATTGGCACAGCAGTCGTCAGCATCACAGTAAAATTAACTTTCAGATACCCATCAAAAATGGCAAAACGGAAGGTGGATACTGAGAACCGGGGGTTTCAAACAAGGTGGGAGTCGGAGTATATGTTCACGAAGGTAGCTGGAAAACCTGTGTGTCTTCTGTGTGGAGAAAGTGTGGCGGTACTGAAAGAGTATAATCTGAGACGACATTATGAAACGAAACACGCGGACAAAAACAAGAATATGGACATGGAACAAAGGCTACAAAAGGCAGAGGAATTAAAACGAGGCCTCAAATCTCGACAGGCTCTGTTCAAAAAAGCCAAATCACAAGGCCAGGCTGCTGTCAAGGCCAGTTTTATTTTGGCAGAAGAGATCGCTAAATCAGCCCGGCCATTTACGGAGGGGGATTTCATCAAAAACTGCATGATTAAAGTTTGTGACGAAGTTTGCCCAGAAAAAAGGCAACTCTTTTTAAATGTGAGTCTGAGCAGAAACACCATTGCCGAGAGAGTAGACCAGTTGTCCATCAATCTAAAAGAGCAGCTTGTGAAAAAGGGAAAAGATTTTATTGCATATTCCTTGGCTGTGGATGAGAGCACCGACATTTCTGACATTGCCCAGTTGTCAATTTTCATCCGCGGAGTGGACTCCAACCTAAGCGTGACAGAGGAGTTTTTGGCTTTACGTCCTATGCATGGCACAACTACGGGGCATGATTTGTATGAAGAGGTGTCAAGATGTGTAAATGAGATGGAGCTGCCTTGGGAAAAACTCGTGGGTTTGACAACCGACGGAGCACCTGCGATGTGTGGACACAGGAGCGGACTGGTGGCGAAGATACGGGAAAAGATGCAAGAGGAAAACGCGACAGGTGAGCTGACAGCTTATCATTGTATCATACACCAGGAAGCGTTGTGCGGTAAAGCCTTGAAAATGGAGCATGTAATGAGCATCATCACGCGCACAGTTAACTTTATCAGAGCCAAAGGTTTGAATCACCGCCAGTTCAAGGCATTTCTGACGGAGTTAGAAACGGAGCATGGTGATTTGCCTTATCACACAGAGGTGCGATGGCTAAGCCAGGGAAAGGTGCTTCAAAGATGTTTCGAGCTTCGTGAGGAGATTTGTCTGTTCTTGGACAGCAAAGGGAAAGACACAACACAACTCCGAGACGAAATGTTTCTGTGTGAAATGGCTTTTCTGTGTGACATTACGAGTCATCTGAATGCAATAAACTTGCAGCTGCAGGGTCGGGATCGTGTCATCTCTGATATGTACAGTACAGTGAAGGCATTTAAAACCAAACTGACTCTGTGGGAGACGCAGATGCGGAAAGAAAATTTGAGCCACTTTCCCAGCTGCCAGACCATGAAAGAGAAGCTCTCTACCAGTGCGTTCCCGAGCACACAGTTGGCTGATAAAATAGGTATGCTTGCCGCTGACTTTCGACGCCGATTTGCTGACTTTGAAGCACAAAAAAGCAGGTTGGAACTGCTCGGTAACCCATTTGCTGTTGACGTGGAAAGCTCACCACCAAACCTCCAAATGGAGTTGATTGACCTCCAATGCAATGATGCACTGAGGGCAAAATATGCGGCAGTGGGTGCTGCGGAGTTCGCCCGTTTCCTCCCCGGCACAATGCCCCAGCTGCGCATCCAGGCTGCTCAAACGTTGTCTATGTTTGGCAGCACATACCTGTGTGAACAACTGTTTTCTTTGATGAACCTGAACAAAACATCACACAGAAGTCGACTTACTGCTGAACACCTCCACTCAATTCTGAGGATTTCTTCAGCTCAGAGCCTTACCCCGAACATTGATGAACTTGTGGAAAAGATGGGACACCACCAAGTATCACCCTCAACCTCAAACAAGTGAACATTACTGTGCAATCACATATTTAGAGTTTTTACTCAGTTCAAGTTTAAAAGTTAAAATTTAATATTTGTTTTCACTGCATGTTACTTCTCCTTAAACAAAGTGTTGTTTTTGATTAATAGATTTTTGCACTTTATTTTTTTGTATTTCAATCCAATTATATTTTTAAAATATTTCAGTTGAGTGGATGATAGAAAATTGCTATTATTGTTTTTTCTTTGAAGTAAATTTAGCCCACTTTTGCTAAAATAGAAAATATAGTCTACTGATGGTGCCTTGAATACCGGTTTCTTTCATTTAATGTTCATGTTATGGGGATATTTATATAAAGGAAATTTGTCTTTTGTGTCTGTTGAAAATTAAAGATTACTGACAGAGCCATAAGAAAATATTGCTTTATTTATCTGATCATATTGTAATATATTTGTTAGGTTTTCAGTAGGTTCAATTAGGTTCACTAGACTATATGCGTCATTTAAAAAATTTTCAATGAACATTCGAACAGTCCGGCCCTCGTCTTGTAGCTGATTTTTTTATTTGGCCCTCCGTCCATTTGACTTTGACACCCCTGCTTTAAAGTATTACTTAAGCCGTTTTTTGGGGTATCCATACTTTACTTTACTATTTATATTTTTTTATACTTTTACATCACTACATTCCTAAAGAAAAGTATGTACTTTTTACTCCATATATTTTCCCTGACGCATAAAAATATTTGTTACATTTTGAATGCTTAGCAGGACAGGAAAATTGTCTAATTCACACACTTAATCAAGAGAACATCCCTGGTCATCCTACTGCCTCTTATCTGGCGGATCACTAAACACATGCTTTGTTTGTAAATTATAGTGTTGGAGTGTGCCTCTGGCTCTGCTTTGCTTATTATATGGATTATACTTGTACTTTTGATACTTAAGTAAATTTTAGCAATTATATTTACTTTTGATACTGAAGTATATTTAAAACCAAATACTTTCAGAATTTTACTCAAGTAATATTTTACACTGGGTACTTTTTTTGCACCCACGGTTTACCACAGTAACTTTACTTTTACTTAAGTATGAAAATTGGGTACTTTTTTCCACCACTGGGTGTTTGAGTAGGCTAAACTAGCTAGCTGCATTTTATAGCTAAGTAATGAAAGTGAAAAAAATATCTCTCTCAAAACTGTTCAACGATTGACTTTCTCTCTATTTGTGTTAACTACTCACCTCATGTTATGCACTGCAGTGCTAGCTATCTATAGCTTATGCTTTCAGTACTAGATTCATTCTATGATTCGTTGATTGGGTGGGAAACATGTCAGTTCATGCTGCAAGTTGGAGGACATCCTCCAGAAGATATCATAATTACTGTGCAAGTCGATGGAAGGGGGTGAAAAACATGAGCCTCCTGGGTTTTGTATTAAAGTCAATGTACCCAGAGGAGGAAGGAAACGAACTGTCCTCCGGCTACATCATGGCGCTACCACAGAGAGCGATGTTGAGGGTAATGTAGACATTGATTCCAAAACAGTGTGTTTTAATAAATTATTTGGTGCTGTGAATATATTTAGCATGGTTTTATCTAAAAAGGATAACTTTTTTATGTTTCACTATTTTTTTAAAAATGAAATTCACTGAGGCGGATGGTCCTCCCCTTTTTTGCCTAATATGACATACCCTAATCTAATTGCCTGTAGCTCAGGATATGCATATTCTTGGTACCATTTGAAAGGAAACACTTTGAACATTGTGGAAATGTGAAGGAATGTTACACAATAGATCTGGTAAAAGATAATACAAAGAAAGAACCAACCGTTATTTTGTATTTTTTTGTACCATTGTCTTTGAAATGCAAGAGAAAGGCCATAATGTACTATTCCAGCCCAGGTGCAATTTAGATTTTGGCCACTAGATGACAGCAGTGCATGTGCAAAGATTTAGACTGATCCAGTGAACCATTGCTTTTCTGTTTAAAATGTTGTATCAAGACTGCCCAAATGTGCCTCATTTGTTTATTAATAACAACTTTTCATGTTCAAAACTGTGCACTCTCCTCAAGCAATAGCATGGTATTCTTTCACTGTAATAGCTACTGTAAATTGGACAGTGCAGTTAGATTAACAAGAATTTAAGATTTCTGCCAATATCAAATATGTCTAGGTCATCCTGGGAAATGTCCTTGTTACTTACAACCTCATGCTAATAGCATTAGCATACGTTAGCTCAACAATCCCAAAGAAGCACATTTTTACTCCTGAACTTATTTAAGCTTGCCATAATAAATGGATAGAATACTTATTGACTCAAGACATTTCAGCTTTTAATTTTGAATTAATTTGTAAAAATGTTTAGAAAGCATACAGTAATTACACTTTGACCTTATGAGGTGTCATAATGAGGTATTGTGTCTTGCAAGTGACACAAAATAAAAATGTTATCAATTTTAAATTCAAGGGGTGTGAATACTTTCTGAAGGCAAGGCACTTTAGGCCCTGTGTGTATATGTGTGTGTGTGTGTGTGTGTGTGTGTGTGTGTGTGTGTGTGTGTGTGTGTGTGTGTGTGTGTGTGTATGTGTGTGTACCTGAGGAGGCATCGCGGGCGGTGTAATTGTGTAGAACACTGCGAGGGAGAGTTGCTTCAGAGAGAAGTGGACTGAATGTCTGGTGAGAAGAGAACACTGATGATCACACACACATGCACAAACATGTGTAGTAAATGTGTATCTCTACCCCTGTGTGTAGTTGCACCAGTGTATGTATGTGTATGTGTGTGCGTCCTACAAAGGTGTCTTTGTGCTAGTCAGGGTGTTGTGTGTGTGTGTATGCCCTGACCTCATCTGCTTCTCTTAGGTGTAGTGTGCCTACCTCCTCCCCTAGGAGATCCCGTTTCCTCCGCAGTGCATTAGCCCTCCTGCACGCACGCACGCACACATGCACGCACGCACGTACACATGCACACACACACACAGACACACACACACACACACACACACACACACACACACACACACACACCCACACACACACACAGCACAGGGAGATATACATTCATTATGAGGAGAAACATGCAAACTGAAGTTAAGTGCACTTTTGACCACTTGAATACATCCAAACCAAACACACACATGCATCAGTTTAGCCATGTCATTGAATTAATGAATCCCCTGAGATTATGAATGTTTCTCGCTTCCTCTCCTCTCTTACCTCTGTAGTCTACTGTCTGTCTCTGTCAGTTGGCTCTGAGCTGCTGAACACAACAAAAAAAACATCAGTAAAACCTCACACACCATCAAAAGTATTACTTCATTGCACTATCACAACACATAAAATATCATCACATATATACCACAAGTCGACAAAACATATCAAATGTATTAATTTAAACGTTCGAATTTAGGGTCGCTGGAGCACATTATTGAACAGCAAAAATTTAGGCAACACCTCTGAATGATTTAAAAGACAGTATCAGCTCTAATGTATTCCTATCCAAAGGAAAACATTTGTCAATCATAATTCCCCAAGGCCATAACGATGTCACTGCGGGGGGTTGAAACCCACATTTCAAACGTGAACAGTACAATTTGCCTATCATCCGATATTTCCTAAGGTTAAAACAGCAAAATATGAACTTTTCAAAAATGTCTCGCGCATACAACACTGGTGCTAGTTTTCTGCTCTCTCTTTGACATTTTTGGAATGACTCTTAGAACGTCAAACGTTTATGTTGAAACAGTAAAGGTTATTGTACTCATTTAAGTTATGCATTTTGATATGATGCGCGTGTGTCGCTGGGAGACTCACCGTGTGCTGTCAACAGCTGGAGAACTGAACACCACGAAAGAAGGACCAGTATTACTCTACGTGGACCGTTCATCTCAGAGCTCATCCACCCGGAGGTTAACGGAACATTTCACAGGACAGACCGGAGAGTAGAGGAGGGTCTCTGTTCGTTACCGGACTTCCCGCGGTTCACGTCCACGCGCACATAGTTGAGCGTGCAACTCGGATGGATAACGAGGTCACGAGTTCACCTTCGCGCAGGTGCGGGGGGGCGCATGATTTTTGTGTAAAACTGGTGACATCAAACCGACTGAATGTGGTGTAAAGTACTCAAGTAAAAATACTTTAAAGTATTGCTTAAGTAGTTTTGGGGGAAATCTGTACTTTACTACTTATATTTTTGACAACTTTTACTTTTACTTCACTACATTCCTAAATAAAATTATGTACTTTTTACTCCATACATTTTCCTTCACACCCAAAAGCACTCTTTACATTTTGAATGCTTAGAAGGACAGGAAACTGGTCCAATTCACACACTTCAAAATCAAAATAACATCCATGGTCATCCTTATTGCATCTGACCTGGCAGACTCACTAAACACAAGTACTTAATTTCTAAATGATGTCTGAGTGTTGGAGTATGCCGCTGGCTATCTGCTATACTTTTACTTCTGATAGGTAAGTATATTTTTCTTAATTGCATCTACTGTTGATACTTAAGTCACTAAACAGTACATATACAGTACCAGTCAAAACTTTGGACACACCTACTCATTCAAAGGTTTTTATTTATTTTTACTATTTTCTACATTGAAGAATAATAGTGAAGACACTATGAAATAACACATATGGAATCATGTAGTAACCAAAAAAGTGTTAAACAAATAAAAATATATTTTAATAGGGAACAACATTGCATCCTTCAAGATTGTTGGAAAAGCCAGGTGAAGCTGGTTGAGAGAATGCCAAGAGTGTGCAAAGCTGTCATCAAGGTAAAGGGTCACTACTTTGAAGAATCTCAAATATAAAATATATTTTGATTTGTTTAACACTTTTTTGGGATACTACATGATTCCGTATGTGTTATTTCATAGTTTTGATGTCTTCACTATTATTCAACAATGTAGAAAAAGGTAAAAAATAAAGAAAACCCCTGGAATGAGTAGGTGTGTCAAAACTTTTGACTGGTACTGTATATTTAAAACCAAATATTTTTAGACTTTTGCTCAAGTAGTATTTCACTGGGTGACTGACTTTTAAGTCATTTTCTATGAAGGTAACTTTACTTTACAGTTTTTTTTCAATTGCTAAATGACAGTGGGCACAACTGGAGTCACATGTACAAAACTCTAACTACAGTCTGCACTACCAACAGTCACCTGAGCTAAACAGTTCACATCACCTGCAAAACTCATTCCAAGCAACACAACTCTTAACACATGGCTCAAAACACGCTCAGGGCAGCCAAACACTATGCACAACCCTCACTGAGATAACACACACTGTCACTCAGAACACACTGAGAGTAAAAACACTAGCATCAAACACCAATACAGAAAATACAAACTTTTCATCTTTACAGTTTGAACAATTTCAGTGACTTCATACAAAGTAATATTTTCTTCAAAGAAAAGAGTGACATTCTTTCACATGATTTATTACAATTTTTAGAACATAACAATTCTTTAAGGTAAATGAAAATTAGCAGTTTGCTTCAATAGTCTGTAGTAATTTACGGAATTACAGTAATGAGAAAAAAAAGGTAGAAACTAAAAGTACATACTGTAATTCGAACAAATAATTGAGGGGCTAATCCTGCCTCTCCCTAGCATCAGGCCACAGGTTTTCTTCAACATCACATCTAATGTTTTCTCTTGCCATGCACCTGGGGAAGAACCTTCTGGAGTGCCTTATCCATCCCTGGCAGTCCTCTGGACTCGTGTCCTCACATCCGGCACGCATGGCTTCCAAAAGAGACATTTGGTCATGTGGGTGGTGACACTTTCCACCTCCAGGCAGAGAAAAACTCCTCTATTGAGGAAGGGTGAATATGCAGGCAGGTACAAAACCATAAATCTGTGATGTGCTGCAAACCAATCTGTGACAGCTGCAGAGTGGTGAAAAGCAACGTTATCGCAAACTATGACAAAAACTTGGGGGTTTCTTACTGGCTCCCCCTGTTCTGCTGGCACTGGCTGAGCATAGAGCTGTTCTAGGAAAGCTATAAGCCTTTCTGTGTTGTATGGGCCAATGAGTGGTGTGTTGAGAAGCAAACCATCATTGGCCATTGCAGCACACATGGTGATATTTCCCCCCCTTTGACCTATAACATTCCTTCCTCTGCGCCGTGTTTTGGCAAGGTTAAATCCAGCTTCATCGATAAATACAAATGAATGTGGTCTTTCCAGTGCTTCCACCTCCATTACAATCTGAAAAACAGTAAGTGCACAGTTTTACTGTAGAAATGCTAGTGCTTTTTGTGTACGTAACCTCAGACGTCTTACCTGGACATATTGGTATCTTTGCTCCTTTACCCGTTCACTGTTTCTCTCGAACGGTACAGTGTATAACTGTTTCATTGTAACTTGGTGTTTCTTTAGGACTCGAGCAATAGTTGTTGTGCTGACAGAATTAACATTTTCAAATATATCATTATCAGCCAGCACTCTATCTTGAATCTCCCGCAGTTTTATTGCATTGTTGACAACAACCATGTCAACAATAGCATTTTCCTGCACATCTGAAAATATTTTTCCTCTTCCCCCTGTTGGGGGCAGCCTTTGGGTCCTGTTGTAAATATATATTTTACAGTCAAACTTACTGTAATATATATCTGTGTAAATATTCTATAATTGCAATACAAAATAGATTCCTGTAATGTTTTCATTTACTGTAAGGATGTAACTCTCACCTGTTTGCATGATGGAAAATTCGCATTACAGATGCCACTGTGGATCTTTGCAGATTGGGTTGCACCCTCAACCCTGCCTCTCTCAATGAGAGACCATGGTTCACGACATGGTCTATAAGTGTAGCCCTTATTTCATCTGAAATAACAGCTCTTTGTCTTCTTTGTCTTCCTCCACGCATCCGCCCTCTCCCTGTCACCCTTCTCCCTCCACGAACCCATCTTCCTTGTTCCATTTCCAAAATGAGTCTTTCTGAGCTCTACCTATATATACTGTAATATGTGTGTGTGTTCACTAACAAGTCTAAAACAAGACACCTGCTTAGCCTTTCAGCTGAAATTGCAATCAGCAGTGTTTGAAAGGCACAAGGCTGAAATCTATTCCGTTTTGAATGTGTGGTTCACAGTTTTGACAGCAGTGTGTTAGCATTTGAACAAAGTGCTGTAAATCCACAGTGTTGTGCAGGTTGTGGTTAAAGTCATGGGATAAGTGTGTAGAGTTTTGAAAACTGTGTTCAAGCAATGAAAAACGAACTAGAGTTTGGTCCACATGAACTACTGCTGTGCAGACTGTAGTTAGAGTTTTGCACATGTGACTCCAGTTGTGTCCACTGTCGTTTAGCAATCGAAAAAAACTGTAACTCAAGTATGACAATTGGGTACTTTTTCAACCACTGTCCCTACCCCATTGAAGTTGACATTTAAAATGGTTAAAGTAAGGTTAGGGTTAGGTAAGGGTTATGGTTAGGTAAGGGTTATGGTTAAGGTTAAGGGTAGGGTAGGGGTTAAGGTTAGAGTATGGGTATGGATGTTCCAAGGATCCCTGATTAAGTTAGAGAGATTATCTGAGTTTAGGACACAAATGCAACAAATTAATTGACTGTAGGGCCTACTTATGATTACAAATATAGTCTTACTTTAGAGACAGTAATTTAACTTTAATAAAATTATAAATTAGATTGTATATGTGTGTGTGTGTGTGTGTGTGTGTGTGTGTGTGTGTGTGTGTGTGTGTGTGTGTGTGTGTGTGTGTGTGTGTAAGACTTGGACTCCCTCTGCTGGCCATTGATGTATGCCTATCTGATATGAGTGAAAATGGACACGAGCAAAAATCTCTGAATGTTTAATAACATAGTATAATGTACATGTTTAATAGTATTATCATGATATACATGTTAATGTCCTGGATACATAATGTCTTAAATTCTTTAAACAGTAGAGGAGGGGGTTTGGGGTGGCACGAGTGGTGGTATTGTTAGAAAGTTAGTGGGGGTTGAGTAAGGCTTGATAGGGTTGCATACCAGTGAAGTATTGGGGGGTTAAGGAGTGGGATTGCTGATGAGGGTTCATGAGTGGTGGATGGGTATCATGTATT
>NC_092147.1:32427580-32537580 GCF_045791955.1 Oncorhynchus clarkii lewisi | reverse complement strand
GCGTCTACACCTGCATGGTGACTAATATGGCGGGTAACTCCAATGCCTCGGCCTACCTGAATGTCAGCAATGCCGAACTCAACACCTCCAACCTGTCCTATTTCACTACACTGACTGTGGAGGTGCTGGAACCCACCGTAGAGGAGATCCCCAAACCCAAACCCACCATCCCAGCCTCGCCCTC
Source organism: Oncorhynchus clarkii lewisi (assembly GCF_045791955.1). Classification (NCBI taxonomy): domain Eukaryota; kingdom Metazoa; phylum Chordata; class Actinopteri; order Salmoniformes; family Salmonidae; genus Oncorhynchus; species Oncorhynchus clarkii. Next base: position 32,537,396 of record NC_092147.1, on the reverse strand, counting down.
CGTGTTCCAGCCCGTCTTCATCTCCACACCCACTGTGTTGCTCCAGAACACCCAGACCCCCCGCCAGATATCTCTCCCCACGGCCCGTGGCCCCATACACCCTCCCCCCAGCCTGGATGAGGTCATGAAGACAACCAAGATCATCATTGGCTGCTTCGTTGCGGTGACACTCCTGGCCGCTGCCATGTTGATTGCCTTCTACAAGCTGCGTAAGCGGCACCAGCAGCGGAGCACGGTGGCAGCGGCGCGGACCATCGAGATCATCCAGATGGACGAGGAACTTCCCCAGGTTCCATCGGCCAGATCAGGTTCTAGCGGGTCTGAGGAGACTGGGCTGGCTCTGCCCATGTTACTGGAACACAACAGCACCGTCTTCAATAAGGAATACATCTCGTCGTCCTCATCGTCCTCCCACAGAGACAGGGACAGACACAGAGACAGGGACAGGGACAGAGCTGCCTATGGGGCTCACTGGACCCATAACAACCTGGGAAACTCCCTGCATCGCTCCTCCAGCCGCCAGTATTATCAGCAGCACCACAGCCTCATCAGTACCATCGCAGAGCCGTACGTCATTAAGCCAACTCACACCAAGGAGAAGGTCCAAGAGACCCAGATCTAGGGGACTCATGCTGGCCTTACTGTGGATCTAGCTGTGTGGATCTAACTCAGTGGATTTCTATATGTATCTGACTTTACCCCTTCCTCTCCTCCTTTTCTCTCTGCTCACCAGTCCATGCAATAGAATGCACAAAGAAGACAGTAACTTTATTTTGTACAGAGTGCAAAATAGAGACAGTTTTTTTCTCTCTTGTACATGCTTATACATAAATATAGAAATATAAAAAATATAAAATAAATATACTATGAGGACGGTGGTGGAAGATTATATTTAAAAAAAATAAAGTACAATTTAAACTATTTTCTAATAACTTGTAACTTCTATTTAAAAATGAGAGATGTTGAGATGCAGTGGGGGTAGCCTATATGATGATTGATTGAGGGAGCTGTCTTGAGGAAGACTGTTCTGTTTGTTATTTTGACCATTTAGAATGCAGTAAAACCCCTTTATACCCACACCAGTTTATAGAACAACAAGCCCTAACATCAGATCAGTCTCCACAGGTTAAGTTTGTTAAAGCACCAATTCGTACTGTGCCAAACGTTGCAATAAAAGACTGGAAGATTAAGAAAACCAACAGCCACAACCAAGCAAAATCTAGACAGAGAGTCATTTGTCGAGGGAGAGCTGTGGAGAGAAGAGTGTAGATTTTGCTGTTCAGTCGCTATCAGCCAAATGTTTTCAGACTGCAGTGGATTTCTGCAGCTAAGGTTTAACCCTTTGTTTATCGGAGCGAAGCTGCACGTCTCTTTAAAAGCATCTCTTTTTTATGTTACTGAATCTAAACCCATTTAGTATGATTGCATTTGATTTATCCCAGGTCCCCTTGGCTAAGATGAAGGACAGGCTATTTTGAATGGTGATTTGGTGTGATTACTTCATGCAGATTTCAGTTGCATAATGCACTATGTTTTATATTTATTTTCCTTTCCTTGGGTTGCGACATGCTTCTTAATAGCATTTGTAGTGTTTTGGGTTAATGTAGTGATGCATTAAAGCAGTTATTTGCCTGCTCTCTGTAAGAGCTCTTCTATTGGTAATCCCTCACAGATACCGACATGTGGTGCAGAACGACTGGGGTTTGCTGACCGATCTGCTTTTGAAAGAAAAAAAGGAGTGGTGTTGAAATTAAATGAATGTCTGGACATTGGGCTTGTTTCTCTGTGGACGTAATTGAAACAGTGAAATCGTTTTTTTTATTTTCCTTATTGTAGGTATTATTTCGAGCATTATGGGGAGGCTATAAGGATGCAAAAATAAACAAAACCTTTGGTTTGTATTTCTCTACTCGGACACATTGCCGTGCCATTCTTTTCCTTTTCCCTCTTGCTCACAGTGTGGCGATATTAGCTGGTAAGCCTGTTAGCATGTCAGTCCACAGACACTGAACAGAAAGCAATCTGAATTCCAAATGGAGCTCCACCCCGTAGCCACTTCTGTAGATCTGAAAGGTCCAGATATAGCAATATGACAAATGTTTCACTTTGCCTTCTGATAAACTTGTTGATTTATTTGCAATATCGCTTGCACCTATCCAATCATTTCAGATGTACTGTATATCAGTACCAAGGGAGCAGGGGTTAGGATTGATTTGGAATCTAGAAGAAGAGGTCCATGCTATTTCTATGCTCTAAGTCAAATCAAATTAAATCAAATTATATCAAATTTTATTTGTCACATGATTTGTTAACAACAGGTGTAGTGATATGCTTACTTCCGCTTACAGATAACAAAAAAATAATAATATGAGGAATATGAGGAATAAATACACAATGAGTAATGATAACTTGGCTATATACACAGGGTAAGTACCAAGTCAATGTGGAGGGGTGTGAGGTAATTAAGGTAGATATGTACATATAAGTAGGGGTGAAGTGACTAGACAACAGGATAGATAGTAAATAGTAGCAGAATTGTTAGTCCAAAAAGGGTCAATGCAGATAGTCTGAGTAGCTATTTAGTTAACTATTTAACAAACTATTTATGGTTTGGTAGAAAATGTTCAGGGTCCTGTTGGTTACAGACTTGGTGAATCTGTAACACTTGCCGTACAGTAGCAGAAAGAACAGTCTATGACTTGGGTGGCTGGAATCTTTGACAATTTCTAAGGCCTTCCTCTGACACCACCCTGGATGGCAGGGAGCTCAGCCCCAGTTATTTACTGGACCATACACACTGCACTGTGTAGCAACTTGCAGTCAGATGTCAAGCAGTTGCCATACCGAATGGTGATGCAGCCAGTCAAGTTGCTCTCAATGGTGAAGATGTAGAATGTTTTGAGGATTTGAGGTCCCATGGCAAATCTTTTCAGCCTCCTGAGGGGGAAGAGGTGTTGTCATGCATTCTTTATGACTGTGTTGGTTGGTGTGAACCATGATAATTCCTTAGTGATGTGGACACAGAAGAACTTGAAGCTCTTGACCTACTCCATTACAGCTCCATCGTGCTCGGCCCTCCATTTCCTGACGTCCCCGATCAGCTCCTTTGTCTTGCTGACGTTGAGGGAGAAGTTGTTGTCCTAGCACCACACTGCCAGGCCACTGATCTCCTCCCTGCAGGCTGTCTTATCGTTGTCGGTGGACAGGCCAACCACCATCGTGTCATCATAAATCTTGATGATAGTGTTGGAGTCGTGCGCGGCAACACAGTTATGGATGAACATGGAGTATAGGAGGGGACTAAGCACGCACCCCTGAGGGGCCCCCGTGTTATGGGTCAGCATAGCGGATGTGTTGTTGACTACCTTCACCACCTGGGGGTGGCCCGTCAGGAAGTCCAGGATCCAGTTGCAGAGGGAGGTGTTCAGTCCCAGGGTCCTGAGTGATGAGATTGGAGGGCACTATGGTGTTGAACTTGTCTGCTTGTCCAGGTGGGAGAGGGCAGTGTGGAGTGTAATAGAGATTGCGTCATCTGTGGATTTGTTGGGGAATTGGAATATGTCCAGTGTGTCTGGGATGATGGTGTTGATGTGAGCCATTACAAGCCTTTCAAAGCATTTCATGGCTACAGATGTGAGTGCTATGGGGTGATAATAATTTAGACAGGTTACATTGATGTTCTTGGGCATATGGTGGTCTTGGACTATGGTGGTCTGCTTGAAAAATGTAGGTATTACAGACTTGGTCAGGGAGAGGTTGAAAATGTTACTGAAGACACTTACCAGCTGGTCAGCGCATTCTCTGAGTACGCGTCCAGGTAATCCGTCTGGCCCTGAGCCCTCTATTCTCCTCTTCCCCTGTGATTCCTTTGCATTGCATTTCCTCTGGTCCCTGTCAGTGAATGAGTCTAGAAGTGATGTTCTATACAATGCTGCATTATCCTCCCTCCCACATTGGAGCTCCTCCCTCCCATCTCCTGATCTTCACATTGTCCGAGGTGGTTAGATAGACACACATACGCTGAATGCCAAATAAATCTCCAGCACCTTTCCCCTAGGCACTAAAAGGCATAGATACAAGTAATGTGGTAGTAGCCACCTAGCCCTACGTTGGATTTCTGCTATATTCCTCACACCCATACAATCCTTTCAGGTATACAAAGGTGCATAGTTGCTAGGGTGGTGATTTGGGGTTCAGTAACAGAGCTTGGGTGCATCCCAAAAATCTAACACAACTTCCTCTTCTTGTACATGTTTCTACTTACCTTGATGTGAGGAGACAAGTATTGGTAGTCATTTACCATATTGATTTCCTCTTCTTGTTAGATCAGCGCAGAAGAAGGCGCAAAAGAGAGGGAGATAGTTTAGACCATTGAATTGAAGTTTGCATATGGTTACACTGTCAAAAACATATATCCAAATGAAAATGAATCCTTCCTTCTATCAATACGCGAATCCGTAGTACATCCCCTTTGTGGGGAAGTAGCCTACAGTGTAATTTATGTGTTGTGTAAATTACACTTTCACAATTTCACAATGAAAATGAATTATTCTTGTTATCATCAATAATACGCTTCTGTAGTACATTCCCAATGTGTGGGGGTTTCACTATGCCTTTTCCTGCACTGATGAAGCTTCTGAATCACCATGATGCCCCACAGTTGAAAGGTCAAACATCAGAATTAAATGATTATGGTCGTGTTCCCCTGCTCAGTCGTTGCTGACGCATGTCAAATCTTACAATGCATACATCTTACAACAACCACATCATATGTTATAGCAATCTAGTGCCGATGACACAGTCGATGACGTGGCACTCAACCATTGGTTGATGTATGCAAAGTCTGAGCAGGGGAACGTGATGTTCTGTAGTGAATAGTGCAGCATCACTACAACTTCTCATCTGCCCCTTCAGATACACTCAGTCACCCTCTTTTCCTCTCAGCAGACACACAGACCGCTACTGTTTCCCCAGCTCAGCTCAGACCACCAAATGTCAATCAGGGCCCAGAGGGGAACAGGAAGACAGGAAGGGAAGCATTGAAAATGTTCATGTTGCTCCAAAAGAGATGTTTCCCAGTCTATTTCAAGAGAAAGGAAGTACGAATGAGCCATTCAATAATTACAGAGGCATTCTGCTGCCAGACTTGGAGGGGAACACCAAGGCTGTGTTTAAATCCAACAGGCATCAATTGGACTGGCCTTATCACTGAGCTGGACATTTCCTCTCTCAGCAGGCAGAGGGTACAGATACACTGCCTCTTCCTTCTTCTCCTCCTTGTCCTCCTCTTTTTCAGCACCTCCTCCTCCCACTCCTTCTCCTCTTCCCATCCTCCTTCTTCCTCTTGTCTTTATAAATGCCGTAATCTACTACAAATGATACATTCATAATGCATTACAGACAACTGGTTCCTAGAGAGTGTTACTGACTGTTTTCTATCCCGTCTGCTCCTCAGTGTGTGTGTGAGGACTGTATACAGGTGTGCTGATGGGAGCAGTTGCGCTCATTACTGGGTCAAGTGGATGTTTTCTGACTTTTTCTCTGTAAGGTGAATAAGAACATGTTACACCAACGAGTCAGACACTCTCCTCTCCAATCCTAACATCTGAATGCTTTTGTGATGGGTGTTTTTACTGCAATATGGCAGCTTTGTCTGTTTGTTGAATGTGTTCTGTTGAAAGGAAAATCTTTTCCCCTTTTCTTGCTCTTATGTGTCAGTGAAAGAGAAGTTACCTCTGAGAGACCATTAGCTCTGTCTGAGGCCTTTTAATGTGGGGATATACATCCTTTAAACCAGGTATATCCAATAACAATCCCGGAGTGCTAAAACACTTGTTGTTTTCATTTTCTCCCTCCAATCAGAGACTGATTCAAAGTCAACACTAGGGTTACCAAAGTTACTGGAATTTTCAGCAATGTTGGTAATTAACCGGTAATCTATGGTAATTGTGGTAATATATACATGAATAAATTAGAAAAATGTAATCATATCAAATATAATCTATAATCTATATCTATGTCCATATTGTCCATGAGTTTTGAGTGGATAGACCATAAGAGAAAATTACCTAATTAATGAAAAATGTATCTAATTAACAATGACATAATATACAATTAACTCTGCAACTCTTCCAACTACTGACTTATTTTCAAAACTGCCACCAATGTGACATCGCAACATTTACAACAAATGTATATTGACAAAGTAAAGTAAACAAAAGCCTGTAAAAATATAAATGATATGCTACGCTGAAACTCTCATATTAAACAGTTTGCTGGTAAACTTAGAAAGTTACAATTAATATGCCTTTCCTTTGCAACCCTACTTGGGGCACTATACCACTTAACTCTCTGGCCAATCAGTTACAATTATGATCAATGTTCAATAAATGTGAGATAGAAAAGAAGGTATTTGAATAGCTCTGATCTCGGCCCTTGTGAAGATCTGAAAGGATAGGCAGCAGCAAAATGGGAGAGGTAGCGCTATCACCATATTATTTTGTATCTACTGAAGTGTCTTTGTCTATGATAAGGGGTTATTGGTTGATTTGATATTGGGCATTAGTCTACGAACACAAGAGCCCCAAAAAAGGCTTGCTGTGACAACATCAGTAGTGCTAATATGAGACAGCTCCTCTCTCTTATCAGTAGCAGTGGAGTCTGTCATGCGTTCAGACTGTGCCTGCATGTTGCCAATGAGCTGTGAAGATGCCTTGTCATAACGTGGATCAGTCCCTATTTCTCTCTCCCCTCCTCTTTGTCTGAAATTAATTTACTTAAAATCATTGACTTAAAGTCAACCACCCCCTTCTCTCTACCGCTCTCTCACCATCTCTTTGTCTTTCCAGACCAGGCTTCTCTCTCTCTCTCTCTCTCTCTCTCTCTCGATCTTTCTCTTTTCTTTTCTCTCGACTAACACAGGGTTCACAGTGATGGAGGGTGGAGAGGTGGACGGGTGGATGAATGGTGGGATGTAAGAGTTGAGCTGTGGAGGGAGGACAGTGTGGTTTCGGTGGTTATTCTCCCGTCACCGCTGCATTTGTGCTCCAACAGGGTTGTGGGAAATGAACCATGGTCCTCTGGGTAAGAGATGACCCAGCCCTCCTTTCATTTCTCATCCCTCTCTCCACAATCTATTAGTCAGCCTACACATTGAAGGCTTTATCAAGACCTCTACTCAGGCAGTCTTCCCAAGATCAAAACTCTTCCCTCTCTCCTCTCTCACAAAAACTTGTCTTGGTGTGATGGTTAATGAATTTATACTGTAGCATGTTTTCTATTCAAAATTATTGCACAGACATTCAGCAATTTTCAAAGTGAAGGGTACAATATATTTTCATATAACAGGAAAATAAATATTTGCATACAGTTATATGCTCCAGTAGATTGCATTATTCAAAAAGAATATCGGAAGGGAGTGCATGTAACGGCAGATTTCCTCCTCTTTGTCTGAAGAGGATTGAGGACCGGACCAAGATGCGGCGTGGTAAGTGTTCATGACGATTTTAATAACAAAAGCACTGAACACTATGAAATGCAAAAACAATAAACAAATACGTGAAATAACAAAACCGAAACAGTACCGTGTGGTGAAAAACACAGACACGGAAACAAACATCCACAAACCAACAGTGAAACCCAGGCTACCTAAGTATGATTCTCACTCAGAGACAACTAACGACACCTGCCTCGGATTGAGAACCATACTAGGCCAAAACAGAAACCAAACATTGAAACACAAAACATAGTCTTCCCACCCCAACTCACACCCTGACCATACTAAATAAAGACAAAACAAAGGAAAATAAAGGTCAGAACGTGAGAGTACCCCCCCCCCCCCCCCCCAAAGGTGCAAAACCGGCGTCTGTCTGCGGTGGCGGTTCTGGCGCGGGACGTGGACCCCACCTTTGGACCCCACCCAGTTCTGGTTCGCCTCTTCGCCCGCCTCCGTGGCCTCTTTAAAGTGGCAACCCTTGCCACCGACCTTGGACTGGGAACCCTAGACATGGGTCCCGAATGGACGGGGAATTCCGGCAGCGCCGGACAGGCGGGAGACTCCTGCATCGCCGGACAGGCGGGAGACTCCTGCAGCGCCGGACAGGCGGGAGACTCAGGCAGCGCTGGAGTGAAAGGCGGCTCTGGCAGGTCCTGGCTGGCTGGCGACTCTGGCAGCTCCTGGCTGGCTGGCGGCTCTGGCAGCTCCTAGCTGGCTGGAGGCTCTGGCAGCTCCTGGCTGGCTGGCGGCTCTGGCAGCTCCTGGCTGGCTGGCGGCTCTGGCAGCTCCTGGCTGGCTGGCGGCTCTGGCAGCTCCTGGCTGGTTGGTGGCACTGGCAGCTCCTGGCTGGCTGATGGCTCTGGCAGGTCCTGGCTGACTGACGGCTCTGGCAGGTCCTGGCGGACTGACGGCTCTGGCAGGTCCTGGCTGACTGACGGCTCTGGCAGGTCCTGGCTGACTGACGGCTCTGGCAGGTCCTAACTGACTGACGGCTCTGGCAGCTCCTGGCTGACTGATGGCTCAGGACAGACTGGCGGCTCTAGCAGCTCAGGACAGATGGGAGACTCTAGCAGACTCTAGCAGCTCAGGACAGACGGGAGACTCTAGCAGCTCTGGACAGATGGGAGACTCTAGGAGCTCTGGACAGACGGGAGACTCTAGCAGCTCTGGATAGACGGGAGACTCTAGCAGCTCTGGACAGACGGGAGACTCTAGGAGCTCTGGACAGACGGGAGACTCTAGCAGCTGTGGACAGATGGGAGACTCTAGCAGCTCTTGACAGACGGGAGACTCTAGCAGCTCTGGACAGATCGGAGACTCTAGGAGCTCTGGACAGACAGGAGACTCTAGCAGCTCTGGATAGACGGGAGACTCTAGCAGCTCTGGACAGACGGGAGACTCTAGCAGCTCAGGACAGACAGGAGACTCTAGCAGCTCTGGACAGATGGGAGACTCTAGGAGCTCTGGACAGACGGGAGACTCTAGGAGCTCTGGACAGACGGGAGACTCTAGCAGCTCTTGACAGACGGGAGACTCTAGCAGCTCTGGACAGACGGGGCGCACTGTAGGCCTGGTGCGTGGTGCCGGCACTGGTGGTACTGGGCCGAGGACACGCACCTCAGTGCGAGTGCGAGGAGGAGGAACAGGGAGTACTGGGCTCTGGAGACGCACAGGAAGCCTGGTGCAGGGGGCTGCCACCAGGAGGACTGGTGCATGGAGATGGCACCGGATAGACCGGACCGTGCAGGCATACTGGAGCTCTTGAGCACCGAGCCTGCCCAACCTTACCTGGTTGAATGCCCGGCCAGTGCGGCGAGGTGGAATAGCCCGCACTGGGCTGTGCAGGCGAACCGGGGACACCATGCGTAAGGCTGGTGCCATGTACGCCGGCCCGAGGAGACACACTGGAGACCAGATGCGTAGAGCCGGCTTCATGGCACCTGGCTCGATGCCCACTCTAGCCGATACGAGGAGCTGGAATGTACCTGGAATGTACCGCACCGGGCTATGCACACGCACTGGGGAAACTGTGCGCTCCACCGCATAACACAGTGCCTGCCCGGTCCCTCTCTCTCTTTGGTAAGCACAGGAAGTTGGCGCATGTCTCCTACCTGGCTTCGCCACACTCTCTGTGTGCCTCCCCCAATACATTTTTGGGGCTGCCTCTCAGGCTTCCTTGCCAGTCGTGTTCGCTCGTATCGCTGGCTCCTCTCTCCGGCTGCCTCTGCTCTCCTAGCTGCCTCCACCTGTTCCCATGGTAGGCGATCCCTTCCAGCCAGGATCTCCTCCCATGTGTAGCAACCCTTGCCATCCAAAACATCCTCCCATGTCCAGGAGTCCTGACATTGCTGCTGCTGCTGCTGCTGGCCGTTTCCATGCCGCTTGGTCCTCTGTTGGTGGGTGTTTCTGTAACGGTAGATTTCCTCCTCTTCGTCTGAAGACCATCTGATTCTTGGTCACCTCCCTGACCCAAGGCCCTTCTCCCTTGATTCCTCAGTTTGGCCAGGTGGCCAGCTCTAGGAAGAGTCTTGGTTGTTCCAAATTTCTTCCATTTAAGAATGATGGAGGCCACTTTGTTCTTGGGGACCTTCAATGTTGCAGAAATGTTTTGGTATCCTTCCCCAAATATGTGCCTCGACACAATCCTATCTCGGAGCTCTACAGACAATTCCTTCGACCTCATGGCTTGGTTCTTGCTCTGACATGCACTGTCAACTGTGAGACCTTATAAAGACAGGTTAGTGCCTTTCCAAATCATGTCCAATCAATTTAATTTACCGTAGGTCGACCCCAATCAAGTTGTAGAAATATCTCAAGGATGATCAATGGAACCAGGATGCACCTGAGCTCAATATCGAGTCTCATAGCAAAGGGTCTGAATACTTATGTAAATAAGGTATTTCTGTTTTTTATTTTAATACATTTGCAAACATTTCTAAAAACATTTTTTCTTTTGTCTTTATTTAATCCAAGGCTGTAATGTAACAAAGTGTGGAAAAAGTCAAGGGGTCTGAATACTTTCCTAAGGCACTGTATATTTAGTATGGGATATAGAAAATGAGAACCAAACCTCAAAGGTGGAAAAACCTTTTGATATACAATACCAGTCAAAAGTTTGGACACACTGAGTAAGCGTGTCCAAACTTTTGACAGGTACCGTATGTGCACATACTAATATTCAGTTATTGAAAACAGACCGATGTTATTGTTCTTTCATAAAAGCAAAGGGAAATATATGACATAAGAAGAAACTCATGTTTTTCAAAGACTGTAATCAAGTAGAGGCATGTCAACAGCACCATGTGCTTTGTGTGTGTTTCCATTAACCCTGTATTTTGTCCCTGGTCACAGAAATACAAAATAACAATCAATTCACAATAGATCAATGGGACTTGGAGCAGCCATGGATAACACACACATGCACACATAAATGCATGCACACACACTCCTTTGTGGAGAAGTGCCTGTACAAGTGGGACACAATAGAAGTGAATTGAAACAGATTTTTGGTTACTGCATGAATATCAACACTGTAATCAGTCTAATTTAATGTCATGAAAATAATATACTTTCGTTTGAGGGTAAAGACCACAGCCTTCTTAAGTCTGTTATACATTCTACCAAAAACTCCTCAACCCTATTGTGAAGGAGAAACAGTGCTTCTTCGCCAATGGACATCATCTCTGAATTTATCACCCCTGACCCAGTTCACTCAGAATACACACACACACACACACACACCATCATCCTGTAGTGGGCCATAGTGAACTCTCCTGGCTAGGGTAGCTTCGGATAGGAGCTGGAAGCTGCAGATGGTGGCTGATGCTTCTGGTGTGTGTGTGTGTGTGTGTGTGTGTGTGTGTGTGTGTGTGTGTGTGTGTGTGTGTGTGTGTGTGTGTGTGTGTGTGTGTGTGTGTGTGTGTGTGTGTGTGTGTGTGTGTTTGTGTGTGTGTGAGAGAGAGAGAGAGCGAGAGAATATGTGATAGACATCTGAAGAAGACAGTGCATTCGGAAAGTATTCAGACCCCTTGACTTTTTTCATATTTTGTTACGTTACAGCCTTACTCTAAAATGGATAAATCTTTTTTGCAAATGTCAAAAAAGAAAACCACATCTTTGAAAACATGATTTTCTTGTTATGTCATATCTTTCCCTTTGCTGTTATCAAATAACAATAGCATCGGACAGTTTTCAATAACTTAATATTAGCCTGTGCACATACAGTACCGGTCAAAAGTTTGGACACACCTACTCATTCCAGGGTTCACTATAAGTATTCAGACCCTTTACTAAGTACATTGTAGAAGAACTTTTGGCAGCGATTACAGCCTCGAGTCTTCTTGAGTATGACGCTACAAGCTTGGCACACCTGTATTTGGGGAGTTTCTCCCATTCTTCTCTGCAGATCCTCTCAAGCTCTATCAGGATGGACGGGGAGCGTCGCTGGACAGCTATTTTCAGGTCTCTCCAGAGATGTTCGATTGGGTTCAAGTCCTGGCTCTGGCTGGGCCACTCAAGGACATTCAGAGACTTGTTACGAAGCCACTCCTGCATTGTCTTGGCTGTGTGCTCAGGGTTGTTGTACTGTTGGAAGGTGAACCATCGCTCCAAGCTGAGTTCCTGAGCGCTCTGGAGCAGATTTTCATCAATGATCTCTCTGTACTTTGCTCCATTCATCTTTCTCTTGATCCTGACTAGTCTCCCAGTCCCTGCTGCTGAAAAACATCCCCACAGACTGATGTTGCCACCACCATGCTTCACCTTAGGGATGGCGCCAGGTTTCCTCCAGACGTGAGGCTTGGCATTCAGGCCAAAGAGTTCAATCTTGGTTTCATCAAACCAGAGAATCTTGTTTCTCATGGTCTTTAGATGCATCCAAGAGGGCTGTCATGTGCATTTTACTGAGGACTGGCTTCCGTCTGGCCACTCTACCATAAAGCCCTGATTGGTGGAGTGCTGCAGAGATGGTTGTCCTTCCGGAAGGTTCTCCTGTCAGAGTGGTTCTTGGTCACCTCCCTGACCCTTGCCCTTTTCCCCCGATTGCTCAGTTTGGCAGGTGGCCAGCTCTATGAAGAGTCTTGGGGTATTGTGTGTAGATTGATGAGGGGGGAGTTTTAATTTTAGAATAAGGCTCTAACTGTACAAAATGTGGAAAAAGTCAAGGGGTCTGAACATTTTTCAAATGCACTGTGTATGGGAGAATATAGTACAGTCTAAGAGTATTTCTATTTGCTTCAGTATCTCAGTGAGAGACAGCCTTGTGCCACTCAGAGCACACCTCATCCAAATCTCCTCCTCTCCGAGAAGGATGGATGATGACTCACCTCTGCATTCTCTCTCTCTTTCTCTCTCTCTCTCTCTCTCTCTCTCTCTCTCTCTCTCTCTCTCTCTCTCTCTCTCTCTCTCTCACACACACACACACACACACACACACACACACACACACACACACACACAGATATGCACGGACACGCACACATGAACATTCAACGAGTTCATGTGACTATGCATCCTTGTTTCACAAACATCAATTTTCGAAGTTGTTCCAAACTTTACATTTCAAAGTGTTTAAGGTTAAGTTTAGGCATTAACTCCGAAATCTTAAGTTTAGGCATTAAGTCTGAATGGTTAAGGTAAAGGTTAAGGTTTGGGATAGGCTTAGAACAACACACACACGCTATCGCTGGATTCAAACATGCAACCTTTGGCACCAGAGACAGATGCTTACGCCTATCCTACATCCTCATCCACAAAACCCTAGCAAAACCAAAACCTCCTTGAAGGTAACAGCGCTCACTGTTGCCCTAGTGGCTGGTTTCCATGGCATCTCACGACGTCCTCAGACATAGATGGACGTTGAATACTGACTTGCATCTTGGGTGACTTGGCTCGAACATTTGAACACACTCTTACTCATGCATTAACATACGAGCACACCCACACACAGTGAACATAGACCGCATAACTCATAACGGTGGCAGCCTGTGCCGTTTAAGATGAGGGAGGATTAATAATATTTTTTAGGAGCATGGCCTTAATTCTATTACAGCATAATGGATGACTGTCATTCATATTCCATTCACCCAGTTCAATGTAACATGGATATGTTTAGGCTACTACAGGCTTGCACAGTGCTCCTTGGGATGTTTAAAGCTTGGGAAATCTTTTTGTATCCAAATCCGGCTTTAAACTTCTTCACAACAGTATATCGGACCTGCCTGGTGTGTTCCTTGTTCTTCATGATGCTCTCTGCGCTTTTAACGGACCTCTGAGACTATCACAGTGCAGGTGCATTTGTACGGAGACTTGATTACACACAGGTGGATTGTATTTATCATCATTAGTCATTTAGTTCAACATTGGATCATTCAGAGATCCTCACTGAACTTCTGGAGAGAGTTTGCTGCACTGAAAGTAAAGGGGCTGAATAATTTTGCACGCCCAATTTTTCAGTTTTTGATTTGTTAAAAAAGTTTGAAATATCCAATAAATGTCGTTCCACTTCATGATTGTGTCCCACTTGTTGTTGATTCTTCACAAAAAATACAGTTTTATATCTTTATGTTTGAAGCCTGAAATGTGGCAAAAGGTCGCAAAGTTCAAGGGGGCCGAATACTTTCGCAAGGCACTGTATATATATAATTCCTTCTCGCATCTATTTCCGTGCTCTCTTCCTCTCACCTTTTTCCTTTGCTTGTGGATTTCAGCTCAAAACACATCAGCTGTCTGTGACATCGCAAAAAAACATTTCCAAGCAAAGGCTTCATATCATGACCGCAATCCACTACACGCAGCCTACATCGTTGTCACCATATTAGCTAACGTCATAGTCGACATAGCTACTAGAACTAATGCATTAGCAAACCTGCTACAATCATGCAGTACAGTGTACAGTCGGGAAGTTTAGCAGTTTAGCAGTTACACCAGCGGGCCCCGGTGGCAATAAATGAATAAAAGCTAAAGTTTACCTTGACTTGGAAGAGTTGTCGGATAGCCATAGCCAGCTAGCTAACATAGTGTCAATCTCTGTTTGAGATGGGTGTTTGTGTAGACTAAACTAGCAAGCTGCATTCACTAGCTAAGTAAGTGAAAGTGAGAAAACAATATATCATGAAATATAGCTAGCTCTTTCTCTTTTGCTTCTCCTACATTTTTGAAGAAATTAATTTGTTCAAAACTGTTCAGCTATTGTCTTTCTCTCTCTTTGAGTAAACTACTCGCCACATTTTATGCATTGCAGTGCCAGCTAATTGAAGCTTGTGCTTTCAGTACTAGATTTATTTTCTGATCCTTTGATTGGGTAGACAACATGTCAGTTCATGCTGCAAGAGCTCTGATAGGTTGGAGTATGTCCACCGGAGGTTTTCATAATTACTGTGTAAGTCTAATCAAGAGCCTTCTAGGTTTTTTATTGAAGTCAATGTACCCAGAGGAGGACGGAAACTGTTACCCTACAGTGCTGTTGAGGCTACTGTAGACTTTCACTGCAAAACAGTGTGTTTTAATAAATTATTTGGTGACATATATTTCATTTTAGTTTCACCATTTTTTAAAAATGAAATTCATTGAGGAGGATGGTCCTCCCCCTCTTTCTCTGAGGAGCCTCCATTGACTCATACAAACCGACCAGTACAAAGAACCTCTGTTAACTGAATAAACTAAAAGGCCAGCTCTCTCTCTCCCCCCATCTGTCTCTCTCTTTCTCTTTCTCTCTCTTTACATCTTATCCTCTATCTCCTTTAACGTACATCAACAAGTCACTAACTGTCAAATCTCTCAACAACACAGTGGCTGTTTTGGCAGTTGTTCAGTTTCTCTTTCTTCTCCTTTAAACTTCACTTCCTTCTTTCTCTTTAATTTCTCTGACCCTGCCAATTACATTCAAGGCTTCTGGGTTGCCATGGTTCCACTGTATCCCAGTGTTGTGATTGGTTGTTGAGGGATGTGCTGTCTCTGTGTGTGTGTGTATACTTTCAATCATACAGGCTAAAAGCCATAACCAGTGTTATTAATACCATACATACACATAACAGGGAAAGTGGATGGTGTCTAGAAAATGGCAAATGCCATCAATTCATAATCACTTTAGTGAATGACTGAGAAGCTACTGCTCCAGTGTAAGCCTAAAGAAGTCAATTACTTGTCCTTAGGAGAATTACTCCTTTAATACAGAGCGGATTAACGTTGCACGCATCCTAACCAACCGCTCACAAACAAACCACTGGTAAACACACACAGCACTCTTAATGTGGTTTTACTCACACACTAATCCCCTACCCAGTAAATTCCACAGACCATTAACAGAGGTAATGTGTTCTAGTGTGTGCGTGTGTGCCTGTGTGTGTATGTGCGTGCATGCGCGTCCGCGTCCGTGCATCTGTGTGTCTGGTAAATGTTCTAAAATACAAGGCAGTGTCAGTTTTACAAATGGAGGAGAAGAGGAGTTTATTCATTCTTTGTATGTTACACAGTCAACCTTATCACTCCCAAACATTCTGCCACTGCTCTATAAATTACAATGAGCTGACTGCCTCAGTATCTCTCACTCTTCACATAGACACATTGCTCTCTCTCTCTTGCTCTCTATCTCACTCTCCCTCTTTCTGTCTATCCCTCTATGTCTGTAAGGATTTAGTTGTAATAGAGGACCATAGTGCTGTAGAGGTGGACTGGGGACGCCAGACTGCTGTCATCTCATGCCTCAGCATCATATCACACACTCCATTATCTGGCCTGCTGCTGCTTCTAAGCTTCCTGAAAAAGACAGACAGAAAGAGGGGGGGGGGGGGGGGGGGGGGGGGGACAAAGACCAGCCAAACAGGACAAAGTGTACAATTTGTGCAATTACAACGACAATCTGCAGAATAAATGGATGGATGGATGATTGTGTGTGTCTGTGTATGTCTGTGTGAGTATGCAAAGGAAGAGCAGATTGTACATAGTCCCTATGGACAGTCAGCTGAGTGCAAATCACATCACCGATACACATCACAGAAGGGTACACACTACACTACACATATCGACTGGCCCCATTCACAGTGAGCGTTGGTGTCCATTATCATCCTTTTGTGTGTGTGTCTCTCTCTCTCTGTTTGTCTGTCATAGAGAGAGAGAGAGAGAGAGAGAGAGAGAGGGGGGAGGTACATTCTGTATATTTCTCAGAAAAAAAATGATCGATTTGAAGACAGAGAAGGAGAGGTATATAGATGCTATATGCCACAGCTTACTATTTGGGGAAATATGTTTCACAGCAGTGTAAACCATCATGCTATGGACTGTCTATGACACATCACTACTGACTCTGTTAAGTTTATTTTAGGCTTATGCAAGCTTTATGAAGGTTCTATAAGCATTAAGCCAAAGAACCAGAGTACTCCTGCACATTGTCAATAGAGACAATTGATAGACATTTCTTTCTAGGCTTTAGCTTGGTAAGCTAACACAGCCTTGTCGCAGGCAGGCAACCCAAGTTCAAATTTAGTCATGCACATCAGTATAAGAGCCCATGAACAGAATAATCCCACTTTACATTTACATTTTTTAATTTGACTTACTTTTGCATAATTATTTTACTTATTAGTGCATTCATCTTAAGATAGCTAGAACACCACATATCTCAGTAATAGTATATTTTTCCTCAATAAAGTAGCTATCAGTAAAGTCAGTGCTAGTAGAAGAAAAAAGTAAAGTGCAAGTGTTAGTTTGGGGGGGATGTTTTCGGGAAGATGGGCTGGGACTCTGCTGTCCTAGTTTCAAGGGGAAGGTGGTTCCACCATTGGGAGTGCAAGGACAGAGAAGAGCTTTGACTGTGCTGAGCGGGAGCTGCCCTCCTGTAGGTGTAGGAGGGCCAAGAGACCAGAGGTGGCAGAATGGAGTACTCGGGTTGGGGTGGAGGGTTTGAGCATAGCCTGAAAGTAGGCAGGGGCATTACCTCTTGCTACAGTATTGGATAGGTAAGTACCATGGTTTTGTAGTGCATGCGAGCTTCGAACGGCCAGTGGAATGTGTAGAGGAGACATGGGAGAACTTGAGAAGGTTGAACACCAGCTGGGCTGTGGTAATCTGGATAAGTCTCAGGGGTTTGATGGAATGAGAGGGGAACAGCGAATTGCTGTAGTCCAGAAAGGGGATGACAAGTGCTTGGATTAGGGCTTGTGCCTCTTCCTGTGTGAGGTAAAGTCCTACTCTACGGGTGTTGTAGAGAATGAACCTGCAGGAGAGAGTCACTTCTATGATGTTTGAAGAGGATGAGTGGGGTAATAGTTCCTGTCTGGAGTTGGAGATTTGCCCCTGGTGGGTGGGGTAAAGGGGGGAGAACTAGGAGGGGGTGGTGGAGAGGGACGGATTTGGTTTGGGAGAGAGAGAAGGAAGGACTTAATTACACTACAGTGTCATTTTATTTGTGACTTGCAAACCTGTTGTAAAATAAAAGTTCTGTACAGATTAGGAAAGGATGTTGAATCATTATTATTCCCTGTTTATCATAATAACTAAGATTCAATGGTGGTTATTGGTGAGCATGGCGATGGGCTTTAGCCGGGGGATTGGGATGGGAGCGACTGACAGGGCATCAGACACTTCTCTGAGGTGTGCACGGGGCCTCCAATATTCCCATTTCAGCCTCTTGGTGGAGTTGGAACTTAAAAGCCCTAAAAAGGCATAGCACCGACGTACTTTGCTTTATACATAGCTTTATGTTTTTTTTATGTCTGCTCAGCTCACATGCCCACACACTCTATGTGTATTTATACTATGATCCTTCCAATCTATGGAATGTGCATTGCCCTCATATATCATGTCTGCTAAAATATTGTATTTGGCTCTTCAATGATAGACGGAACAGTTAAGGTTAACTTTAATTATATACAAGCAAAGACCAACAAAATCCAACTTGTGAACAGGCGTCATGATGGGGAAAAACGCATATGTTTCTTGAACACTTATAGTGCATTCAGAAAGTATTCAGACCCTTTCTCTTTTTCCACATTTTGTTACGTTATAGCCTTATTCTAAAATTGATTAAATAAATAAATAATCCTCATCAATCTACACACAATACCCCCTAATGACAAATGTAAAACAGAAATACCTTATTTACATAAGTAAGACTCGAAATTCTAGCTCAAGTGCATCCTGTTTGCATTGATAATCCTTGAGATGTTTCTACAACTTAATTGGAGTCCACCTGTGGTAAATTCAATTGGACATGATTTGGAAAGGCACATACCTGTCCATATAAGGTCCCACAGTTGACGGTGCATGTCAGAGCAAAAACCAAGCCATGAGGTCGAAGGAATTGTCTGTAAAGCTCCGAAACATCTGGGAGGGGTCCCAAAACATTTCTGCAGCATTGAAGAAGACAGTGGCCTCCATCATTCTGAAATGGAAGAAGATTGGAACAACCAATTCTTCCAAACTGAGCAATCGGGGGAGAAGGACCTTGGTCATGTAGGTGACCAAGCTTCCAGAAGTACAGCCATCTCTGCAGCACTCCACCAATCAGGCCTTTATGGTAGAGTGGCTAGACGGAAGCCAGTCCTCAGTAAAAGGCACATGGCAGCCCGCTTGGATTTTGCCAAAAGGCACCTAAAGGACTCTCAGACCATGAGAAACAAGATTCTCTGGTCTGATGAAACCAAGATTGAACTCTTTGGCCTGAATGCCAAGCAATACGTCTGGAGGAAGCCTGCCACCATCCCTACGGTGAAGAATGGTGGTGTTAGCATCCTGCTGCGGGGATGCTTTTCAGCAGCAGGTACTGGAAGACTAGTCAGGATCGAGGGAATGATGAACAGAGAGATCCTTGACAAAGTACAGAGAGATCCTTGATAAAAACCTGCTCCAGAACGCTCAGGACCTTAGACTGGGTCAAAGGTTCACCTTCCAACAGGACAACAACCCTAATTACACAGCCACGACAATGCAGGGGTGGCTTCGGTGGAGCCCTGACTCGAACCCGATCGAACATCTCTGGAGGGACCTGAAAATAGCTATGCAGCGACCCTCCCCATCTGGGAGAAACTCCCTAAATACAGGTGTGTTAAGCTTGTAGCATCATAACCAAGAAGACTTGAGGCTGTAATCATTTCAACAAAGTACTGAGTAAAGGGTCTGAATACTAATGTCACTGTGATATTTTTTTGTTATTTTTTTAAATACATTTGCAAAAATGTCTATAAACCTGTTATGGAGTATTGTGTATAGATTGATGAGGTGAAAAAACTATTGAATCAATTTTAGAATAAGGCTGTAACGTAGAAAAATGTCAAAAGTCAAGGGGTCTAAATACTTTTCGAATGCACTGTAACCTGCTAGAGTTGCTGTCCTCGCCCCCGCAAAAATAATCCCTGTAAAATATGCGTCTCAATCCTCTGCATCAGCCAACGTTGCACTTCCGCATCTGCTTTGAAAGGGAACAAAGCTAGAGTGGTGTTTGTCAGACCATGAGACATCCCGAAAATGTGTCCTCTCACAAAATCGTCTGTAGCATCCGAACAGTTTGGCCTACAAACTATTATGACCCATCTATGGATAGATGAGACCCCCCCTCAGTTTCGGCAGGTATTATACTCTTATGGGTTAAAGATATTATAAGCAGATGTGGTTCTTCAGAGTTACATTTTAAAAAGCATAACTTGAATATTTTAAGAGGAGCTGGGTTGGAGAGACCTACACTGCCACCTACTGTAGTAACAGCAGAGGTGTAGGCATCCTTATACATAATAATACAACATTTTCCCTTATATCCCAGAACATGGACCAAGAAGACTGTTTTATAATCTTGAATTGTACCTTACTTGGAGAAAAATGCACATTGATTTCATTGTATATCCTACCCGTGGCAAACCTGGTACTTTTAGATAGATTTTAAGCTATATTACATCATAGCCAGATAGTAACTATTATTTTAGCTGGTGACCTAAATCATACATATGATAAGATTGACAGACAAAGTAATAAAAAAGGCAAATTTAAGGAAATGTATCTCTACAAATAATTTACAGGACAGCAGGAGATTACTATTCCCAACTACAAAATAACATTCATTTTTTTCTCAAAGTAAGAAAAGCTATTTAAGAACTAGTTACATTTTTAGATCCAAAAATGCACTCAACAATTTACTGGACTCAGAAATTCACGTATAATGCTTAATTACACAAATAGAAAATACACTTAGCAACAGCATTTGGAGAATGAACAGAGCTCATCTTCTGGACCTGAAATGTATTAAATATGTAAATGAAAAAATAAAAACCTCCCATTACAAATGTAGACATAGAGGATAGAGAAAAGACAACACCCAAAATAATCTGGGATGCTTCTAAAGCGTAGATTAAAGAAATTATAATCTGATACTCTGCAAAAGATAAATCTGATTCAGAAATTAAAACTAAAGAAAAATACATCTCTATCTTAGAAAAAATCCTTACAAGGTTCAAGAAGAAAGAAAAATCTGAAACTAAACAGGAATACTATCAGACCTCAGGATAAGACCCAGATGCAAACAGTACGAAATAACAAAAATTTATTACACAACAGGGGGCAGGCAAACTACAGGTCAAGGGCAGGCAAAGGTCAGTAAATCCAAGGCAGAGTCCGTAAGGTACAGAATGGCAGGCAGGCTCAGGGTCAGGGCAGGCAGAACGGCCAAAAGCTGGGAGAACTAGGAAACAGGAACTAACGAGAAACAGGCGTACGGGAAAAATGCTGGTGGGCTTGACGAGACAAGCCAAACTGGCAACAGACAAATAGAAAACACACAGAATAAATTCACAGGGGATAATGGGGAAATCAGCGACACCTGGGGGGGGGGGGGGTGGAGACAAGCACAAGACAGGTGAAACAGATCAGGGTGTGACAAATACGAACGTTTACTTCTGAAGAGAGACAACAATTACAGGTTAAACTCAAATAAAGCATATTACTTAATAATGCCAAATAAACCTGGAAATGATCTTGCACCTCTCATAAAACAAATACACGCTAAACCAGTTATAATTTTAAAAGATAAAGATACAAATGCGGTAATTATAAATAGCAGCAATGTGATAATTTTAAAAGCTTCTATGAAAATGTTTATAAATCTGAATTAAAAAACAGTTGGATGGATCCTTGTTGTTCCCGCTTGAATTTGATCTAAAGGGCAGTGAATTTGATGTAAAGGGCAGTGAATTTGATGTAAAGGGCAGTGAATTTGATGTAAAGGGCAGTGAATTTGATGTAAAGGGCAGTGAATTTGATGTAAAGGGCAGTGAATTTGATGTAAAGGGCAGTGAATTTGATGTAAAGGGCAGTGAATTTGAAGTAAAGGGCAGTGAATTTGATGTAAAGGGCAGTGAATTTGATGTAAAGGGCAGTGAATTTGATGTAAAGGGCAGTGAATTTGATGTAAAGGGCAGTGAATTTGATGTAAAGGGCAGTGCATTTGAAGTAAAGGGCAGTGAATTTGATGTAAAGAGCAGTGCATTTGAAGTAAAGGGCAGTGAATTTGCTCATACATGAGAACTTGCTACGAAGCGGCTGTATGTCGTTTTTTCACATAGAGATTATTCTGAATTGAAGATGCGTGTAACTATGTAAAATCTTACCCTATTGGTGATAGTAATTTACACTGTTATTCTGTATCTTGTATTTCATATACACTGTAATTGTTTGTGTGTCAATTAGTTTGTGACCAATAAATTATATAAGTTGAATTGAGTAAATGCATACCAGAGCAATTCTTTGATGGACTACATTCCTATAATTTAGTAGGTTTATTGATACAGTAGTTGTTATTTACACTATACCCATAGCACATGCTTGGGTAAAAACTTGACATCCTTGATCTACTTGACTCAATAAATGAATGCTAGAACATTGGTCACCAGGGTTAGCTATTTGTATCTAGTCATATTGAGTCAGTGATGGAATTATTCGCTACCTTGACTAGATCCTCCAGAGATTCACAGGGCCTGCATTTATTCACATAATAATGGAGTCAGATTGATGAATGTAGCTTATTATATATTCAACATCATTTTTACACATTCTAATTTAAATTCTACACATCTACATAATGGAGATCCTGCATTCTCTGTTGATCGGGATTGCCACCAGCCTACATAATAATACCTACTGTAGTGGGCAGTAAAAATACATGTTCATTTAATTACTTTGTGAAATGTATGATAACATTATACAAGGCATGAGCTTAATAAATTACAAAGCATTAACAAACATTACAAGGCATTCATTTTTCTAAGCATTGTGAGAGAGACAGACACAAAGAAACCATGGCTTGTGCAATGGCCCACAGCTCATGGGAGAGAAAGAGATGATACAGTAGGTATCTCACCACAGCAAGTCAGGAACAAATATGAGAAAGAAAAATGGATCTAAGACCCTCTTATAAGCTTCTGAGTTGTTTGGATTTTTTTTAAACAGTTGTTGACCAATAGTATTACTGTAAAGTTAACCTCTAATCAGATATCAGACCTTAAGGATGTAACCTCTGCTTCTCAAAGGTGAGACAATGGGGGTTGGCAAGATGTGAAGAGTCACTTCGGGGGTTGGGCTGAGCTACATAATAGACTCCACAACCCTGAAACAATCATCCGCAGACAAAAAAAAGATTCACTAAAAACAGAGATCTCCCAAAAGTAAATATTAGTGTTCACACAGACAAAAGCACCAATAATGGATTACTTTCCCATAGAATTCTATTCAACATTTTTGGACAAAGTACTGCCACGATTCCCACAAATGACAGCACACGTCACTAAATACCGCACTTCCTAGTTTCAATTATACTAAAACCAGGAAAACCTGGAGAGTCCCCTACTGATTATAGAACCATAAGTATAATCAATTGTGACAATAACACTATAACAAAGCTTATAAGCAATAGAATAGCAAAAGTCTTACCAGAATTTATACATATCAATCAAACAGGACACTAACAAAAAATACAAGAACATTTTTTATTTTAATACAATACGCAAAAAACAAGATATAGATTCATAAATAATGGATGTTGATGCCAAAAAGGCTTTTGACTGTCTGAAAAGGCCATTTCTATTCAAAATTTTGGAAGCTTTCAAATTTCCATCTGAAATAATATATTTAATACAAATATTATGTAAATGTCCTAAAGCAAAATTATACACAAATAATACATTATCTGATAATATTGCTTTAGAAAGGGGCTGTCACACCCTGACCATAGTTTACTTTGTATATTTCTATGTTTTGGTTGGTCAGGGTGTGATCTGAGTGGGCATTCTATGTTACATGTCTAGTTTGTCTAGTTCTATGTTCGGCCTGATATGGTTCTCAATCAGAGGCAGGTGTTCGTCATTGTCTCTGATTGGGAACCATATTTAGGTAGCCTGGGTTTCACTGTGTGTTTGTGGGTGATTGTTCCTGTCTATGTGTTTTCACCAGATAGGGCTGTTTAGGTTTTCGTTACGTTCTTTATTTTGTAGTGTTTGTATTAATTCGTGTTTTACGTTTGGTTATTAAAACATGGATCGCAATCTACACGCTGCATTTTGGTCCGACTCTCCTTCTCATACAGAAAATCGTTACAGAATCGCCCACCACCAACGGACCAAGCAGCGTGTCAACAGGCAGCAACAGCAGCGTAAAGAGGAATGGACATGGGAGGACGTTATGGACAGCAGGAGTATGGACTATACTACTTGGGAGGAGATCGACAGGTGGGCGGCCGACCCAGGGAGAGTGCCGGAGCCCGCCTGGGATTCGCTGGAGCAGTGCGAGGAAGGTTATCGTAGAATGGAGGCGGTGAAAGCAGAGAGGCGCTGGTATGAGAAGGCAGCACGGCGACGCGGATGGAAGCCCGAGAGGCAGCCCCAAAAATTTATTGGGGGGGGGGCTAACAGGGAGTATGGCTACGCCAGGTAGGAGACCTGGGCAGACTCCCTGTGCTTACCGGGGGGCTAGAGAGACCGGACAGGCACCGTGTTATGCAGTGGTGCGCACGGTGTCTCCAGTGCGGGTGCATAGCCCGGTGCGGTATATTCCAGCTCTGCGTGTCGGCCGGGCTAGATTGAGCATCGAGCCTAATGCCATGAAGCCGGCTCTACGCAGCTGGTCCCCAGTGCGTCTCCTTGGGCCGGCTTACATGGCACCAGCCTTGCGCTTGGTGTCTCCGGTTCGCCTGCATAGCCCAGTGCGGGCTATTCCACCTCGCCGCACTGGCAGGGCGACCGTGAGCATTCAACCAGGTAAGGTTGGGCAGGCTCGGTGCTCAAGAGCTCCAGTGCGCCTGCACGGTCCGGTCTTTCCAGTACCACCTCCACACCCCAGCCCTCCGGTAGCAGCTCCCCGCACCAGGCTTCCTGTGCGTGTCCTTGGCCCAGTACCACCAGTGTCAGCACCACGCATCAGGCCTACAGTGCACCTCGCCTGTCCAGCGCTGCCAGAGCCTTCCTCCTCTTCAGCGCTGTCGGAGTCTCCCGCCTGTTTAGCGCTGTTAGAGCCTTCCTTCTCTACAGCGCTGCCGGAGTCTCCCGCCTGTTCAGAACTGCCAGTTTGCAAGGAGCTGCCAGTTTGCAAGGAGCTGCCAGTTTGCAAGGAGCTGCCAGTTTGCAAGGAGCTGCCAGTTTGCAAGGAGCTGCCAGTTTGCAAGGAGCTGCCAGTTTGCAAGGAGCTGCCAGTTTGCAAGGAGCTGCCAGTCTGCAAGGAGCTGCCAGTCTGCAGGGAGCTGCCAGTCTGCAAGGAGCCGCCAGATCTGCCAGTCTGCAGGATGCCGCCAAAGCTGCCAGTTTGCAAGGAGCCGCCAGAGCTGCCAGTCTGCAAGGACCCGCCAGAGCTGCCAGTTAGCATGGAGCAGCCAGAGCTGCCAGTCAGCATGGAGCAGCCAGGGCCGCCAGTCAGCATGGAGCAGCCAGGGCCGCCAGTCAGCATGGAGCAGCCAGGGCCGCCAGTCAGCATGGAGCAGCCAGGGCCGCCAGTCAGCATGGAGCAGCCAGGGCCGCCAGTCAGCATGGAGCAGCCAGAGCAGCCAGTCAGCATGGAGCAGCCAGTCAGCATGGAGCAGCCAGAGCTGCCAGTCAGCATGGAGCAGCCAGAGCTGCCAGTCAGCATGGATCAGTCAGAGCTGTCAGTCAGCATGGAGCAGCCAGTCAGCATGGAGCAGCCAGAGCTGCCAGTCAGCATGGGGCAGCCAATCAGCATGGAGCAGCCAGAGCTGCCAGTCAACCAGACTCTTCCAGATCTGCCAGTCGACCAGACTCTTCCAGATCTGCCAGTCGACCAGACTCTTCCAGATCTGCCAGTCGACCAGACTCTTCCAGATCTGCCAGTCGACCAGACTCTTCCAGATCTGCCAGTCGACCAGACTCTTCCAGATTCTCCAGTCAGCCAGGATCTGCTAGATCCAACTACCTGCCTGGGCTTCCTCTCAGTGCTGAGCTTCCTCTCAGTGCTGAGCTTCCTCTCAGTGCTGAGCTTCCTCTCAGTGCTGAGCTACCCATCAGTCCCGAGCTACCTCTGTCCCGAGCTGCCCCTCTGTCCCGAGCGGTCATTAAGGAGGGTAACCTATCTAGGGACGCTAAGGAGGTGGACTAAAACTATTATGGAGTGGGGTCCACGTCCAGCGCCAGAGCCGCCACCGCGGACAGATGCCCACCCAGACCCTCCCCTATAGGTTCAGGTTTTGCGGCCGGAGTCCGCACCTTGGGGGGGGGGGTACTGTCACACCCTGACCATAGTTTACTTTGTATATTTCTATGTTTTGGTTGGTCAGGGTGTGATCTGAGTGGGCATTCTATGTTACATGTCTAGTTTGTCTAGTTCTATGTTCGGCCTGATATGGTTCTCAATCAGAGGCAGGTGTTCGTCATTGTCTCTGATTGGGAACCATATTTAGGTAGCCTGGGTTTCACTGTGTGTTTGTGGGTGATTGTTCCTGTCTATGTGTTTTCACCAGATAGGGCTGTTTAGGTTTTCGTTACGTTCTTTATTTTGTAGTGTTTGTATTAATTTGTGTTTTACGTTTGGTTATTAAAACATGGATCGCAATCTACACGCTGCATTTTGGTCCGACTCTCCTTCTCATACAGAAAATTGTTACAGGGGCACAAAACAGGGATGTCCCCTCTCTTGTATGCACTGGCAATTGAACAGCTTGCAGAAAGAATTAGACAGCACTCAAAAATAACAGGTATCAGTGTTTATAAAGTAAATGTATTTAATTTTTTTGCAAATCAAATATAAATAAATTACATAGCCCTTCTTACATCAGCTGATATCTCAAAGTGCTGTACAGAATCCCAGCCTAAAACCCCAAACAGTAAGCAATACAGGTGTAGAATCACGGTGGCTAGGAAAAATTCCCTAGAAGGGCCAAAACCTAGGAAAAAACCTAGAGGAACCAGGCTATGAGGTGTGGCCAGTCCTCTTCTGTCTGTGCCGGGTGGAGATTATAACAGAACATGGCCAAGATGTTCAAATGTGCATAAATGACCAGCATGGTCAAATAATAATAATCACAGTAGTTGTCGAGGGCGCAACAAGTCAGCACCTCAGGAGTAAATTGACAGTTGGTTTTTCTTAGCCGATCATTAAGAGTATCTCTACCACTCCTGATGTCTCTAGAGAGTTGAAAACAGCAGGTCTGGGACAGGTAGCACGTCCGGTGAACAGGTCAGAGTTCCATAGCCGCAGGCAGAACAGTTAGAAAGCCAAGTTAACAAACAGATCACCGACCATTTTGAATTCCACCGTGCCTGCAATCTGGTTTCACAGCTGGTCATGGGTGTACCTCAGTCACGCTCAAGATCCTAAACAATATCATAACCGCCATCGATAAGAGACAGCCGTATTGTGCAGCCGTATTCATCATCCTGGCCAAGGCTTTCGACTCTATCTATCACCGCATTCTTATCGGCAGACTCAACAGCCTTGGTTTCTCAAATGGCTGCCTGGTTCATCAACTACTTCTCAGACAGAGTTCAGACAGAGTAAATGCATGCTCTTCAACCGATTTCTGCCCGCACCTGCCCGCCCGTCCAGCATCACTACTCTGGACGGTTCTGACTTAGAATATGTGGACAACTACAAATACCTTGGTGTCTGGTTAGACTGTAATCCCTACTTCCAGACATTAAGCATCTCCAATCCAAAATTAAATGTAGAATCGGCTTCCTATTTCGCAACAAAGCATCATTCACTCATGCTGCCAAACATTCCCTCGTAAAACTGACTATCCTACTGATCCTCGACTTCAGCGATGTCATTTACAAAATGGCCTCCAACACTCTACTCAACACATTGGATGCAGTCTATCACAGTGCCATCTGTTTTGTCACCAAAGCCGCATATACTCCCCACCATTGCGACCTGTACGCTCTCGTTGGCTGTCCCCTGCTTCATACTCGTCGCCAAACCCACTGGCTCCAGGTCATCTACAAGTCTCTGCTAGGTAAAGCCCCACCTTATCTCAGCTCACTGGTCACCATAGCAGCACCCACCTGCTCCTGCAGGTATATTTCACTAGTCACCCCCAAAGCCAATTACTCATTTGGCCGCCTTTCCTTCCAGTTCTCTGCTGCCAATGACTGGAACGAACTGCAAAAATCACTGAAGCTGGAGACTCATATCTCCCTCACTAGCTTTAAGCACCAGCTGTCAGAGCAGCTCACAGATCACTGCACCTGTACACTTTTCTGCAGCACGCTTCCTCAAAACCTGAGACATCTGTGGCATTGTGTTGTTTGACAAAACTGCACATTTTAGAGTGTACTTTTATTGTCCCTGTCACAAGGTGCACCTGTGTAATGAGCATGCTGTTTAATCAGCTTCTTGTCAGATGTATGGAGGAGCTTGGCAAAAGAGAAATGCTCACTAACACAAATGTAAACAAATTTGTGCACAAATGTTAGAGAAATAAGCTTTCTGTGCGTATGGAAAATTTCAGGGATCTTCTACATGGGACCAACACTTTACACTTTGTTCAGTGTAGTTAAAAGAGGAATAATGGGTACATTTTGAAGATGAGCATACTCATCCCCAGAATATTTGACCTGTCTATTTTCAAAGGATAAAGCTAAGAACATTCATATATTCATAGTTAAGAACACTATAGAAATATGGAAGAAAATGAAACGGATTCTACAAGAACCAATATCACTCCCTAAAAACACAACCTTAAGTACATTCCTTGGATAGCTTTCCAAAATTTGCAGATAAATTGGTTCACATGGAAAACTAAGGGCATATAAACCGTAAATGTCTTAGTAATAGGAAGTAAATGTACTGCATTTCCATTACAGCTTTAAAAAGCAATTTTGTATTGGCAAATGTAGATATTGTCAAATACTTAACTTATATCACAAAATGTCGATTTTACATTTTTGGGCCATGATAGGTAAGCTATTGTCACGATCGTTGTAAGGAGTGGACCAAGATGCAGCGTGGTTCCATCCTTTATTAGTAAGAGAAAACTTAAAGCACAAAAACAATAAAGCGAATAAACAAACCATGAAGCTAAATAATATGCTCACAGGCAACTATACATAGACAAGGTCCCACAAAGCACAATGGGAAAATGGCTACCTAAATATGATCCCCAACCAGAGACAACGATAAACAGCTGCCTCTGATTGGGAACCATATCAGGCCAAAATAGATGTACAATTCCCCTACATAACCCACCCTAAATCACACCCCGACCCAACCAACATGGAGAATAAACAGCTCTCTATGGTCAGGGCGTGACAGCTATACAAAACCTTGCAGTGAGCCTATCCAACTGACACTATCTTAGAAAAAATTGTAAACTATTGGAACCAAAACTTAAAGATAACTAATATTGGCACAAGATGGAGGGAATGTTGGAACTAACAAGACACCAGTTAACGAAAATGTTATCTTAATCCAATATACAGTAATGTATAGAATTTACTAAAGAAGAAACCAAATTAACAAATTCTACAGCACAGCGGCAAAGTCATGTCTGAAGTGTAAAACTAATAATGACTCAATAATCCTTCTGGGAATGTTATAAAGTCCAAAAGTGAATGGCAGAGTTAGAAAGTTGGCTGGCAGAAATATTACAATGTAAATGTATTTTTATATCCATCTGCATTTTTCAAGACATGGCATATGAGGTTGCAATGAGATACCCGATGGGTTGGATGATACTTTTCTCGTCAATCATCTAAAAAAAAAGGTTTTCTTAAAAACTGGAAATCAACCAATCCTGTCAACCGTGATGGAGAGGTTTTGGAGCAGACAGTCCTTCCCTGGGAGAAAAATCAGAAGTATCTTTTCGAGGTTGAGCTTGAGGTGATAGGCCGACGTCCAAGCTGAGATCTCTGCCAGGCACGCAAAGATGTGTGTCGCCACTTGGATGTAAGAAGGGGGAAGGAGAAAAGTAGTTGAGTGTCATTCACATAGCAATGATAGGACAGACCATTTGAGGATATAACAGAGCAGAGTAACTTAGTGTATAGAGAGAAGAGGAGAGGGCCAAGAACCAAGCACTGGGGGACACCAGTAGTTAGAGTACATGGTGCCGACACAGATCCTGTCCACGTCAACTGGTAGAAGCGGCCTACAATCTCGGATGCAATCCAAGAGTGTGCAAAGCCTGAAACGCCCAGCCTGAGAGGGTGAGGAGGGCCTGATGGCTAAAGGTGTCAAAGGCAGTACATAGATCTAGGAGGATGAGAACAGAGGAGAAAGAGTCAGCTTTGGAAGTATTGAGAGCCTCCGTGACGCAGAGGAAAGCAGTCTCAGTTGAGTGACCTGTCTTGAAACCTGATTGGTTAGGTTCAAGAAGATCGTTCTGAGAGAGATAACGAGAGAGTTGGTCAATGATAGCATGCTCATGTGTTTTGGAAAGAGGAGTCAAGTGTTGGTTTCTTGAGCAGGGGAGCAACTCTGGCCATTTTGAGGTCCGAGGGGATGCAGGCAGTGGTTAGGGATGAGTTGATGAGGGAAGTGAGGAATGGGGGAAGGTCTCTAGAGATGGTCTGGAGAAAAGAGGAGGGGATGGGGTCGAGCAGGCAGGTTGACAAAAGCTAGTAGCAGGATTTCATCTGGAGAGAGAATGGAGAAAGAGGTCATGGCGTAGGGTAGTTCTGTGTGGGTGGGACCAGTGGACTCAATAATCTAAGTGAATGAGGAGCGGATGTCACCAACTGTTTTTTGAAAGAGGTTGACAAAGATGTCCGCAGAGAGGGAGGAGGGAGGTGGAGGATTAAGGAGGGAAGAGAAGGTGTGAAAGTGTTTCCTAGGGTTAGAGGCAGATGCTTGAAATGTAAAGTGATTGAAAGTGGCTTTAGCAGCAGATACAGAGGAGGAGAAGGTAGAGAGGAGGTAGTGAAAGGATGATAGGTCCTCCGGAAGTTTAGTTTTGCTCCATTTTCACTCAGCCCTTTTCTGTGATCTCGCATGTGTCAGTCGGCCACTGAGCAAGAGGGGAGGCTAGAGCAGGCCGGGGGGAAAGGGTACAGTGTCTAAGATGCAGAATCAGGAGACAGGAGAAAGAAGGATTTAGCAGAAGGGAGAGATGAAACGATAGAAGAGAAGAGAGTAGTGGGAGAGAGAGAGAAAATTGCAACGGCGCACCATTTGGATAGGGGCTGAGTGGGTAGGGTGGATGAGAGGGATACAGAAAAGAAAACAAAGTGGTGATAAGAGACCTGGAGGGGGTTTGCAGTGAGATTAGTAGGCGAACAGCATCTAGTAGAGATGAGGTCAAGTGCATTACCTGCATTGTGAGTGGGAGGTGACTGGGAAAGGGAGAGGTCCAAAGAGGACAGGATTGGAAAGAAAGAGGTAGAAAGAAATGAATCGATGGCGGGAGGTTGAAGTTGCCCAGTTCAGTCGCCCACTCTCCCCTATCCCCCCACCCCCCTGCCCGGCCCCTGTCAACCCATCACTGTCTGGCAGGTTGATCACTGTGAAATACCACAAAACACTGCTCCACTGCTCAGGGGTGACAACAGATTTGCAGCAAACACTAACATGATCCTAAACCAAATACTAATGTTTTACCTACAGCCTCCAAAGGCTTTTGTAGGAATTACGTGAGGTATTACTGAGTTGTGTGTATGTGCATGCACAAGCGTGTGTGTGTGTGCAAACTCATGTAGACCCTTAGGAGGGTAAATGGTTTTGATGTATACGTGAAGGTAGGTTGTCATACGTGTATACATGAAGGTCCCAATGTCATAAGCAGGTAAGACCTGACAATAGCACCAATGGTGACCTAAAGTGCCATAATCAGGTTTAAGGCCCAATCTAATTTAAACCTGGCCTAGAGGACAACTGGGGCCAGGGGCAGTGTGTGTGTGTGGCTCAGGAAACTTATGTGATTTCCTTCACAAGGTAGCACCTATTAAGCGGTGTGCTGCCTGACACTTGATCTAGCACTTAGTGTCTGAGGCCAGGAACACACACACACACACACACACACACACACACACACACACACACACACACACCTTTGTTTTTGTGAATTTTAGGACTTTTGGGGGATAAAAATGTATTCCCATTCAAAATGCTATTTTCCCTAATCCCTAACCCTAACCTTAACACTTTAAACCCCAATATATTTCCAGAAACCCCAATATACTTCCAGATCACTGAGAATTTTCTAAATAAATAACATTTTCTGACACATTCCAAACAAACAGACATTGCTCAAGAACAAAGACAAACGACAATTACAAGTCAACTTAGTTTTAAAGAGCACAACCTCTTCTTTAATATGACACCACATTCATGTCAATATGAATAACACAAATGTCGTCTTCCATTGTGTAGACACTTAGTGCCAACGATTAACACTGAACAACAAAAAATCCTCAAGTATTTAAATTGTAGACAATTTGACTAAATTGCTCACTCAAAATATTACACTTATAAATATTATCTACATATACATATTTTTAAAAGTATCCAAATTGTGACCACACCGTAAGGTTCTGCTTTTCTTTTCTTGGTCAACCTTGTGTTCTTTTTCTTTGCGTTCTTGAACATAGCCCGGTTACTTTGTGTTCTGGAACGTAGCCCTGTTACTTTGTGTTCTGGAACGTAGCCCGGTTACTTTGTGTTCTGGAACGTAGCCCTGTTACTTTGTGTTCTGGAACGTAGCCCGGTTACTTTGTGTTCTGGAACGTAGCCCTGTTACTTTGTGTTCTGGAACGTAGCCCGGTTACTTTGTGTTCTGGAACGTAGCCCTGTTACTTTGTGTTCTGGAACGTAGCCCGGTTACTTTGTGTTCTGGAACGTAGCCCTGTTACTTTGTGTTCTGGAACGTAGCCCGGTTACTTTGTGTTCTGGAACGTAGCTCTGTCTTTCATTTTTGTTCATTGATTTCACCTGTGTTTGTTTCTCACCTGGTCTAATCAGCTCCCTATTTAGTTCAGTTGTTTCTGTTTGTATGGTTGTGAGATATTGTTTGTTTTTGACTGCCTACCTGTGTTTGACAATGGTCAAACACAGGTTGCGACCACGATTCCTGCCTTCTGCGAAGGCTTAATGAACATCTGCTGCACTCTGCACGTGAATTTACACCTCTTTCTCCTTGAGTATTCATTACACACAAAGTAGGCTACTTGATTGACAACGAGTCTAACTTCTGTAAAAATGCAAACAACTATTCAGACTATTTCAATAAGACTAGGCCTGACACACAATGTTGACATAGTAGGCTACTTTGACAATTCTGTGACTGCAACAAGTATTAGAGATAAAGAGAAGATATACAACACAACTGTTCAAAAAGCTTTGAAGGACAAATTCATGTTTCACACTGTCACTTTAGTGTTTACGTTTAGCCTACAACATGTCATGGAACTTCTGGAAGCATGGCATCATCCTGCACAGAACAGTAGAGCACCCTAAGGAGGTTTCTACACATCTCCCACTATTTGCCCTGCCTCCTCTCCGGGTGCACACCACAAACTCTCTCTTGCGCCCTTCAAACTTCACTTGCTTTCAAATGATGGTGCCACACTCATGGTTCCTCTCTTCCTGGCACCGTAGCCATATCACAAAGGGAATGCACTTTGAATGCCATCAGGGACCAGTGCCTGCGGTTTCTGGAAAGGGGACTTTGCTTGGTCCCCCACACAATGTACGCATTTATGATGGTAATGTTGAGCATCCCCCAAAACACATACTACTACCATTTTCTGCCTGTGCGTCCAACATTGTAATAGCTCCTCAGTTGGTTAAGATGGTTAACACCGCCCATTTTCTCTCTCTCTCCCTTCACTCCTCTTGCTCCGCATCTATCCCTCCAATCATCTCTAACTTCTCTTCCTCCCTGCCTTTTGCTGCTCAGCCCTGACTCTCCCCATCACTTTCATTGCTTTCACTGACTTTGAGTAACAGAGGGAGAGGAGAGCAGGAACAAATAGGATGCAGTTGTAGTCAGGAATATAATATTTTTATTTTTCTCAACCTTACACATACGCTCTTCCTAATAAGGGGTTTCCATAAATTGTGTGATACAGTCACACGTCTCCCATTCCACATGCACTCTCTCCTCCAATCAACTCTTGCTTTTTTGCCTGTCAGACTAACTACAGCATTTGCCAATGTTAACGAAGCTGGGGAAGTTTCCAAATGAATTGCATTGGTAAAAACAGGACAAAACAAGCAACTTGTTAGCTGGCTATGTAAACAAATATTCAACTCATCATATGAGCTCCACTGAGCAGGCCTCTACCCTAACTGTCACACTTGCTCCCGCTCTTCCCCCCTGGCTCTCGACGGTGCCAGGCTCCCCAGCATTACGCACTCTTGCCACCATCATTATGCACACCTGCCTTCCCCCGTCACGAACATCAGTGATTATTGGACTCACCTGGACTCAATCACCTCTGTCATTACCTCCACTATATCTGTCTGTTTCCC
This sequence comes from Oncorhynchus clarkii lewisi, assembly GCF_045791955.1. Taxonomy (NCBI): domain Eukaryota; kingdom Metazoa; phylum Chordata; class Actinopteri; order Salmoniformes; family Salmonidae; genus Oncorhynchus; species Oncorhynchus clarkii. The sequence continues at coordinate 32,503,021 of NC_092147.1, read as the reverse complement.
CAGCTTTGTTCCCTGCTTCAGCATTGATTGTCATATGTCCTTGTGTGTTGACGCTGTTCCTGGCTTGTTTCATGTCTGTTCCTGATTAAATGTTTGACTCCTCGTACCTGCTTCTCTACTCCAGAATCGGTCCTTACACTAACAGCTAAGCTGTCAAATAATAGGAAAATGTATAGCCTATGAATATCTGCACCTAGCAAACATGACAAACCATAACCTAAGTCCAACAGATGAACACAAATTACTATTGCCTTCATTTTGGTGGCTAGTTAGCTGTCTGTATGGCTAGCTAGTGAAAGTGACATTAAGGTTGACGCTTCATGAGCGCAGGTTAAATTTACCGCTACACACAACTTTTCTTGCTGGACAGACTAACTAGCTTGCTAGCTAGCTATAGCAAGCAGCTTGTGCTGTTTCCATATGAATTACACTAGTTAGCTAACTAACAAGAGCCTACACACTTTTATATATCACACTGTTCCGAACATTTGACCTTAATTTAGCGCCCCCAAAAGTGTAATACTTCCTGGTCAACTGTCATATGAATACCATTGTTAAGCACAATTTCTCCTCTTTCCAGCAAAATCAATGACGAGACCATCATGCTGCCCGTCTCTGCATGATTGAAGAAGGCAATGGAGCTTTTTAAAATGGTGGGTGGGGAAGTGAAGGCTGCTGCGTGATAGTGAAAAGGGGAAACTGCTTTTATCACCTGATTTGTCCAACTTATCACCTCTAAAAATGTAAATAAAACACTATAAAGAGTTTATATAATGTCTCATTACATACCTATTTGAAGGTTTGTGTCGAATTTGAAATAGTGTTTTTAGGGCAGCGCAAAATTTGTCTTCACAATAAAATTGCGGCTGTCATGGTTTTTGAGTCATGATGGCTCACAGTGATTACGCAAATAAAATAACAATTGATTGAGTGAACTATTGATGAACTCACGAGTAATTAACTTTACAATCACCATTACACTCAACATTGATAATTTCTTGTTTTTAATAGAAGTGGAACCTAGTGGAAAGAGGCAGTATGGCACAGAATGAGTTTCATAATGCGTGCCTTACGTTACGTCATGACACGTCACAATTTAACGTACAACTTTTCTCCAATACTATTGGTCCATTACCATGTCAATCAACGCTTGAATAGAAACGTAGTTCACACCCCACATTTTGATGCCAACACAGTCACCACAGGCCCATTAGTTTTCATTGTAGCCTTGTTTGAATGCTGCGGTTGCGCAAATGTGTATGGACTGGAGTTAGTCACCGTTATATACAGACAAACACTGCAACTATTTCTATGAGACAGAGAGCAATCATTCGAATTCCACCGCTGATGTACTCACCTGCACCAACCAAGTTATCATGACATGACAGGATTTGCTAATTTGAGCTATTCCCAAAATTTCACAGTATCAAACATCGACAACACCAAACATATATTTACTCATTTCACTCACCTCAACATCATCGCTTTTCAAATTGCAAGGACATGTCCAAATCCGTATCACCAACCAACACAGATACAGCATCTTTTGCAGTGAAAAGTAGTGTCCTATAGTAATTGAAATAAATTCTGTCAACTGCCACTAAGGGTTCTAAAGTATTAAACCTTACCCCAAACTCCTAAACCTAACCCTAAGTCCTAGTCCTAAACCCAACCCTAAGTCCTAGCCCTAAACCTAACCCTAAATCCTAGCCCTAAACCTAACCCTAAGTCCTAGCCCTAAACCTAACCCTAAGTCCTAGCCCTAAACCTAACCCTAAGTCCTAGCCCTAAACCTAACCCTAAGTCCTAGCCCTAAACCTAACCCTAAGTCCTAGCCCTAAACCTAACCCTAAGTCCTAGTCCTAAACCTAACCCTAAGTCCTAGTCCTAAACCTAACCCTAAGTCCTAGCCCTAAACCTAACCCTAAGTCCTAGCCCTAAACCTAACCCTAAGTCCTAGCCCTAAACCTAACCCTAAGTCCTAGTCCTAAACCTAACCCTAAGTCCAAGCCCTAAAGCTAACCCTTAAGCCTGAAATACTATTTATTAAATTCCTGACTTTTCAAAAATGTCGTACCTTGTCAGGACATTGTGGTCCTGATAAAGGTGGGAAAATGCACGCACGCACACACACACAGACACACTAACCCTAACCTAACCCCAAAACCCTAACCCTTGAGCTTATAATAGCATTTGAACAAATTCAGGACCTGAAAAAAAGTTATTGTTTTCCTACCTTTTCAGGACATTAAGGTAAAATGTTACGACATTAGAGTCCTGATAATCTACACACATTATGATTTATCCTTAGTTTCACCTGCAAGTCTCTAACCTCCAAAAAATTCCCTAATGTCTGCATATCTTGTGAGACACCTAAATTACTTCTAGCAGCACACATTAAATAGCTTTTAGGTTAGTTGATTGTTTAAGAACACTCTTTGAAGATCTCTCTCCTCATTTTCTTCCCTCTATTTCATTCTGGTCGTCTCGTTCTACCCCCTTGATATATTCATATAAGATAGTGGTTTTCATGGTTTCTGTGGCGATATATAAACTCATCAAAAAAAGAAATGTCCTCTCACTGTCGAATGTGTTTATTTTCAGCGTGCTTAACATATGTAAGTATTTGTATGACCAGAACAAGATTCAACAACTGAGACATGAACTGAAGAAGTTCCACAGACATGTGACTAACAGAAATGGAACGATGTGTCCCTGAACAAAGGGGGGGTCAAAATCAAAAGTAACAGTCAGTATCTTGTGTGTCCACCAGCTGCATTAAGTACTGCAGTGCACCTCCTCCTCATGGACTGTACCAGATGTGCCAGTTCTGGCTGTGAGATGTTATCCCACTCTTCCACCAAGGCACATGCAAGGAATGGCCCTAGCCCTCAACCTCCGATCCAACAGGTCCAAACGTGCTCAATGGGATTGAGATCCGGGCTCTTCGCTGGCCATGGCAGAACACTGACATTCCTGTTTGCAGGAAATCACACACAGAACGAGCAGTATGGCTGGTGGCGTTTTCATGCTGGAGGGTCATGTCAGGATGAGCCTGCAGGAAGGGTACCACATGAGGGCGGAGAATGTCTTCCCTATAAACGCACAGTGTTGAGATTGCCTGCAATGACAACAAGCTCAATCCGATGATGCTGTGACACACCACTCCAGAACATGACCTCCAAATCGATCCATCTCCAGAGTACAGGCCTCGGTGTAACGCTCATTCCTTTGACGATGAACGCGAATCTGACCATCACCCCTGCTGAGGCAAAACCGTGACTCGTCAGAGAATAGCACTTCTTGCCAGTTCTGTCTGTTCCCAGCAATGGTTGGTTTGTGTCCATAGGCAACGTTGTTGGCGGTGATTTCTGGTGAGGTCCTGCCTTACAACAGACCTACAAGCCATCAGTTCAGCCTCTCTCAGCCTATTATGGACAGCCCACTGATGGAGAGTTGTGCGTTCCTGGTGTAACTCGGGCAGTTGTTGTTGCAATCCTGTACCTGGTGTGATGTTCGGATGTACCGATCCTGTGCAGGTGTTGTTACACGTGGTCTGCCACTGCGAGGACGATTAACTGTCCATCCTGTCTCCCTGTAGTGCTGTCTTAGGCATCCCACAGTTTGGACATTGCAATTTATTGCCCTGGCAACATCTGCAGTCCTCATGCCTCCTTGCAGCATGCCTAAGGCATGTTCACACAGATGAGCAGGGACCCTGAGCATATTTCTTTTTGTGTAGAAAGGCCTCTTTAGTGTCCTAAGTTGTCATAACTGTGACCTTAATCTTCTGTAAACTGTTAGTGTCTTAATGACCGCTCCACAGGTGCATGTTCATTCCTTGTTTATGGTTCATTGAACCAGCATTGGAAACAGTGTTTAAAACCAACAAATGATTTGTAATTATGTTCCAGCCCTCCCCCCGACCATCCGCTCCAGGAAAAAATCAGACCGAGGCTGAATCTAGTTGGTAATCCCTGGCCTAAACACTGATCAAGCAAAATGAATGACTAAACATTCAAATCCTGTTTATGCAGGATTATTTTTGCTGTGACAATATATGTCAAATTAAGATCCTACATTTGTACCTGTACTTTCAATAAGAACCTTCCATTTTGGTTTTCCATCTCCAAACGTTTTGGTGATGGCATGAATGACCCTAACCTGCTGTGAAGAAGTAGAGCCTGATGGGGTGAGTTAGGACCAACACAGAACAGTGGCTAACAGTAGCAATGAACCTTAGCGCAAGGTGAGTCAGACATACAGACACTCATGGACACATAAACACACAGAGTCTATTTGACTGTATTGTACTGTGACTCAAATAAAATCACAGGACTTTTCTAATGCACCTTTGAAATGGCAGTGATTCTGACACTTATGACACATTCACCTGCAGTCACACCCATTCTCTCTCTCTTTCTCTCTCTCGCTATCTCTCTTCTTCTTCCTCTCTCTCCCTCTCAGATCGTGACTGCAATGACAAAGGCTCTCGTTCTGGGGAAGTTGCTCTCCATGTTCAGACACCCTCGTTGCCTGGGAAACCGGTAGAAAGTTGTGAGGCGATGCACTGTAGCAAAAAAAACACCAGTCACACACTCAGACAAGCACAAATGCACACATGCATGCACACACACACACACACACATACACTCACACACAAATAAATACACACGTGTAATAATGTTATATTATCTTTCTTTTACTTTTTTTGTGTACATTTCCATCACATTTTTAACTGAGTCGCGTTCCATTCTAGAAGTGATAAAATTATACAGACTTGATACAGAACTTGCCAACTACCAACTTCCCTATTCTGGTCATGATGAGATTATAGATAGGTGAAATTTCAAAATATTTGTTATTTATCAAATGGCAAGCATCAATCTTTAATTAAAAACTGTTTGCATTTGATCATTTCACAATCTGTCATCTGGACATGCATGCGTCCTGAGTTTAGCCATCTCATATTTAACCACAACACATCCCCCGGTGGTTCTCCCTTTACGGTCACTAGTCTCGTAGATCCCAGGGGAGGATGTCGGCTTCTCTCTCACATTTCAAAAGGGGACATACAACTCTCCCAACAAATCACAAGTTTGGATAGGCAGGGTTAATATGCGGGTGAAAATTGTGCTCATGTTTACCTAGTGCAAGAAGCGAATATGGAAGTGACGTCACCGGTGACGCAATTCCCATTTCAGATTCGTCCTCTCTGTCCCAACTGATGCCGGAACTTCTACAGACATGTTAAGCTGGAGCATTGGTATATTACCAGAAGCAACCTGTCTGTCTAGAGAGGTGGAGGCTCCTCAGAGGAGGAAGGGGAGGACCATCTTCCTAGGTGATTTCATAATAATAATAAGAGCGAAACATTGACAAAATGATCATTTTTAGATAAAACTATACCAAACATATTCACATCACCAAATAATTGATTAAAACACACGGTTTTACAAGGTAGCCTCAACAGCACTCTGTATGGTTGCACCATGGTTTAGCCTGAGGACAGCTAGTTTCTGTTCTCCTCTAGGTACAGTACATTGACATAACAATACATAACATAAGAGGCTCATGGTTCTCATTCCCCTGACATAGACTTACACAGTAATTATGACAACTTCCGGAAAACATCCTACAACCTATCAGAGCTCTTGCAGCATGAACTGACATGTTGTGCATCCAATTAAAGGATCAGAGAATGAATCTAGTACTGAAAGCATATGTTATAGCTAGCCAGTACTGTAGTGCATACAATGTGGTGAGTACTTGACTTAGAGAAAAACAATAGTTGAACAATTTTTAACAAATTAGTTGTTTTTTTTAACTTAAGGAGAAGCGAGAGAGAGAGCTAACTAGAGTATATATATGTATATATTTTTTTTTCTTCTCACTTTCACTTTCACTGGCGAATGCAGCTTGCTAGTTTAGCCTTCTCAAACACCTGGCTCAAACAGAAATGGATACTATGTTCGCTAGCTGGCTATGACTATCCAACACTGGAACTCTTCAAGGTAAGCTTTTGGTTTTATTAATTTATTGCCACGGGGTCCGCCAGTGTAACTGCTCAACTGCTTGCTGACTGACACTGTACTGCATAATTATAGTGGTTTTGGTAACGCATTAGTTCTAGTACCTTTGTTGACTATGATGTTAGCTAATATGGTGACAACTATGTTGGCTGTGTGTAGCGGTTAGCGGTTATGATATGAATGTTTGACTTGGAAATGTTTTTTTCCCGCCTGGTCACAGACAGCTGATTTGTTGTGTACTGAAGTCCACAAGCAAAGGGAAAATGTGAGAGGAGGAGCGCTCATAGATGTGAGAAGGAATTATGTTATCATGATGTTTGTATGTGGCTGCTATGAAAGTGAACTGTGTTTGCGTGTGATCGGCGGTGTATTCATTCAACTGATTCTGTTGAAAAACATTTCTTAAACGGAAGCAAATGGAACTAAACCTGAATTTGTCCAATAGAAGCTCTTGTTTGTAGCTGTTGGACTAATGATTACACCCTAGATCAGCTAGATGCAGGCAAGAGTGTGCAAGGCGGCTTTGAATGTGTCACCGTCTGTCACCTTGATTACTCTAATTTTTCTCTCGACCTCTGCATCAACAATGTAAACTTTCCTACCTGCTGTAGGCTAGGTTGTAGCTATCTCATGATGGGTATAGGGAAAGTTAGAGTATCATGTAATAGCATAAACCTATTAATGTTACATTGAGCTGGGAGAATGGAATATGAATGATAGTCATTCAATATTCTGTATTAGATATAAGACCATGCTTGTAAAATGTAAATAAATGTCTTAAATGCCATCTTAAATGGCACTGACTGCCACTGGTCTATAGAGACTAGATGGTCACCTCTTCATCATGTGTGTGTGGCTTGTTATCTCTGACCAGAGGGCTTTACTACAGGGACCAGACCAGAGTCATGATTGTGACATGAACAGAATAACATAACACACCACAGGAGGTCACATACACACACCTTTTTGAAGTCTTGCTAATGAAGATAAGATCTCCCTCTCTCTATCCCCACTGTTAGAGAAAGACAATGAGAGTGAGATACCACTATCTCTCAGTTATTTAATAGATATCAGACCCAATCCCCCACTCTTAATCTCTCTCTCTTTCTCTCTCTCTTTAGATTGAGCAATAGAGACAGACAGATGGAAATACAGAGAGATTAGGATCGTCATGTTCTGATGTGACCTCCCTCAAGAACATACACACTCTCACTTTCTCTCTCACACACACACACACACACACACACACACACACACACACACACACACACACACAGCTATAATGGAGGACATATGGATATTTTTCAGTAACACTTTAGTTGATACCCAGCATCATAACACATTATGACACGGTCATAACCATGTCATTATATGTCATAACAGCTGACATAACTTTTCAGAACCTTTTATAATATGGTAACAACACTGAAATGACATATACAGTATTTAAACCTGTAGTGACATATAGTGCATTATTTTATGGTTAGTTAGTAAGCAAGAATGTAAAAACCCACAAAACCTACCACACAAGGCAAAACATCCCATTACACCATACCCTACGTGTCAACAGTATGTTTATATTATATATTTTTTTATTGACCATGTCAAATTATCATTGTAATTGTGCACACATTGATGTCAGACATGCACCTACCTCAATGCTCTGTTGCTGATAACTGGAATGAATGCAGGAGCAGATTTCAGGAGCAGGACAAGACACCCTCTTTTTGACTGATGACTGATATATGGGCATGTACTGTACGTGATAGGCCAATCTGGCTTATATGATTATGATGGTCATTATACTTCTTGACAGTGTCAGAAAGTGCATTTTCTTAGTCAAAGTAAAGTGACACAGGATGGTTATAATGCTTCATGAAAGTGTCGTAAGGTGTATTTTCTTCGTTATTTAACATATTATTTAAAAAAAAACATGACTGTAAAGAATTCATTACAACAGCAAATGATTTAAGAAACAAACGAAAGGAAACCTCTTGGCATGGAAAAACTCAGTTGAATAAATGTGAGTTTTGACACTCTTATGTAGCTGTCATATAGAGCCATAAAATAACACAACATATGTTACAACAGGATATTGGTTATGACAGGTTATGACATATTATGACATTGTTATAAGCAATACACCTACAGATATGGGATCTCAATTTGATCTGTTCCTTCACAGGAGGAAAATAATCCTGCAGCAGGATTTTAATATATTTAGAAATATTTAGAATCAGCACAAGGGAGCAGCTGGAAGCGGTGTTTGAATACAATGCAGTACTGTACCTACCTTGGACGTTAGACTGCACATCCACTGGCTGGTTCAATTAGCCTATGTAGTCTACATGCAGGCTACAAAGCTTCTTGTGTAAATTATTTTGTTGTTTATAATACATTTACATATTTGTAGAGGGTAGATGTATTTTTCATGAGGGAACATCTGTTCAATTGTGTTATTTATTATGTGTTCAAGGCAAGCAATAGGCAAGCAATAGGCAGAATATATTACTGATGACCTCAGTGCCTGTGTGGTCCAGCGGTTACAGCCAGGTTACAGTCAGCATGGGTTTGAATCTGACCCACTGCCCTTTGACTCAACCTATTGTCCCGTCTTTCCAACACTGCTCTATCTATGGACTGCCCCACTCCTTAAAAAAACATTTTTAAGAAGTAATTGGAAAAATAACAATTCAACTGTGAGTGGACGTTCAACATAAAACATGATTATCAATAATACAAGGTAGGCTAAATTGATTCATAGAACATCCACTGACCTAGCAAGCAACAATAGATGCTATGCTAACTGATTCCACTATTGAAAGAGAAAACAAAGAAATAAATACAAAATAAACTCTATATGCTGAGACTCAGGACAGAGATTTTCAGGGCGAAATAAAACATTTCAGAGGACTTTTAAGCCTCAAATACATTGCAAGGTGCCAGAGAGCCAGTGCAGGTAGCCATTAAATTAGATTAGCTAGATGTCTTTTGCCGTGGGGGTAGAAGCTGTCCTGTAGGATCCTGTTGGTTCCAGACTTGTGCATTGGTACTTCTTGCTGTGCGGTAGCAGAGAGAACAGTTTGTGGCTTTAATCTTTTTGGAGGTTCCTGGATGTCAGGGACCTCTGAGGAGCTGAGTCTTTTCAGCCTCCTGAGGGGGAAGAGGCGTTGTCGTTCCTCTTCATGAGTTTGTTGGTGTGTTTGGACCTTGATAAATCCTTAGTAATGTGGACACGGAGGATCTTGAAGCTGGCGACCCTCTCTACTACAGACCCTTCGATGTGAATGGGGGCGTGAACGGTCCTCCGTTTCCTGTAGTCCACAATCAGCTCCTTTGTCTTACTGACATAGAGGGAGAGGTTGATGACCCCATTGCCAGGTCTCTGACCTCCTCCTTACATGCTGTTCCATCATCATCTGTGAACAGGCCTACCACCATCGTGTAGTCAGCAAACATAATGAGGGTGTTGTAGTCGTGCCTGGCCATTCAGTCATGAGTAAACGGGGAGTACAGGAGGGGACTGTTGATGCAAGCCATGACCAGCCTTTCAAAGCATTTCATGGCTACAGACATGAATGCTAGGGGTTGATAGTAATTTAAGCAGATTAACTTAGTCCCTGTGCCCAAGAACACTATCTGCTTGAAACATGTTTGTATTACAGACTCAGTCTGGGACAGGTTGAAAACTGCCAGTTGGTCAGCGCATGCATCGGAGTAGTAGTATGATTTGATCTTAGTCCTGTATTGGCGCTTGCCTGTTTAATGGTATAGCAGGATTTCTTAGAAGCTTCTGTGTTAGAGTCCCGCTCCTTGAGTGCAAGTGTTCCTAATGTTTTGTACACTCAGTCTATATTAACTATGTCCTCGTTCAACCACGACTCCATGAAACATAGGATATTACAGTTTTTCAAGTCCAGTTGATAGGATAGTCTGGAACAGACCTTGTCTAGTTTGTTCTCCTGTTTTTGTACATTCACCAGTAGAACAGAGAATAGAAGCGGTTTATTCAAACTGCCGAAGTTTCATCAGTGCCCACACGTCTGCCTCTATATCGTCAAATTTTCCTCTTCAAAGTGTCAGGGATAGGGCTTCCTGGGTCGCGCAGTGGTTAAGGGCGCTGAACTGCAGTGTCAGCTGTGCCACCAGAGACTCTGGGTTCGCGCCCAGGCCCTGTCGTAACCGGCCGCGACTGGGAGGTTCGTGGGGCGACGCACAATTGGCCTTAGCGTCATCCGGGTTAGGGAGGGTTTGGCCGGTAGGGATATCCTTTTCTCATCGAGCACCAGCGACTCCTGTGGCGGGCCGGGCCAGGTGCACGGTGTTTCCTCCAATACATTGGTGCGGCTGGCTTCCGGGTTGGATGCGCACTGTGTTAAAAAGCAGTGCGGGTTGGTTGGGTTGTGTATCGGAGGACGCGTACGGGAGTTGTAGAGATGAGTCAAGATAGTAGCTACTAAAAACAATTGGATACCACTAAATTGGGGAGAAAACGGGGTAAAATAAAAAATAAAATTAATTTTTAATTTTTTTAGAAAGTGTCAGGGATTAGGGCCTGGTCCCGGGTGAACAATACGTCCTAAACTAATGTATAGAATTTATTATACAAGAGTCAGATTTCACTAATTCTACAGCACAAGAGTAGGGTCCTGTCGACCTGTTATGGCAAGGCGTTAACAAGTCACAAATTAACAAGTCCAATACAGCAAATGAAAGATAAACATCTTGTTCATCTACCCATCATGTCCGATTTTTAAAATGTTTTACAGCGAAAACACAACATATATTTATGTTAGACCACCACCAAATCAAAGGAAAAACACAGCCATTTTTTCCAGCCAAAGATAGAGTCACAAAAGCAGGATTAGAGATAAAATGAATCACTAACCTTTTGAAAATCTTCATCAGATGACACTCATATGACATGTTACACAATACATTTATGTTTTGTTCGATAATATGCATATTTATATCCACAAATCTCGGTTTACATTGACGCCATGTTCAGAAATGCCTCCAAAATATCCGGAGGAATTATAGAAAGCTACGCCAGATAACAGAAATACTCATCATAAACTTTGACTAAAGATACATGTTCTACATATAATTAAACATACACTGGTTCTTAATGCAACCGCTGTGTCAGATTTTTTTTCAACGTTACGAAAAAAGCCTACCATGCAATAATCTGAGACAGCGCTCAGACGTAAAAGTATTTCTCCGCCATGTTGGAGTCAACAGAAATACGAAATTACATCATAAATATTCCCTTACCTTTGATGATCTTTCATCAGAATGCAGTGCAAGGAGTCCTAGTTCCACAATAAATCGTTGTTTTGTTCCATAATGTCCAATACTAGTGTCCAATTAGCTGCATTTGCTAGCACTTTCAGCTCACGTGCCCAAAAGCTGGACGCTGGTCCAGGACAACTCGCACGAAAACTTCAAAAAGCTATATTCCAGGTGTGGGAGAAATTAGGTACATATATGGATAAATATACTGTCCTATATACAAGAGGGATGCATTTGCCATTCTGGTAAGGTACATTGTCTATTGTATAGGACAGGAAGCCAGAGTGGGGCCATGGGAGAGGGCAACACATAGACGCCTAGGGCAGCTGGACATACAAAGGTCAGAGGTTGTCTAAGGAGGGTGTCAGCCAAAGGACCAATTGATGGATTACAGACATCAATCACATCACAGGAGACAAGTCTGTTTGATCTTAGACAACCATATGAAGAGAAGGCGACCAGAACAGCTAGGCACCCTAAAGCTAAAGGAGATGAAAGACACCAAAAGGGACACATGGAGTTAATTACAGGGTATGAACACAGGCCACAGGAAAGGGGAATGTATAGTATTTTTAGTATAGCTGAGCATGCTAAAAACAGAAGAGACACATAGTCTGCTGACCCTAGATAACACACAAACAGGAGAACGCATTAAGCTGAGTGAAGGGTCAAAGCAAGGGTCTTGTCACCATTAGGATCTAATGGAAAGCAGATGGGGGCGTTATTGGGCTGAACAAGCAGGAAGCACGGATTGGGATGTAACTTAATTTACATATGGGAGGGACTTATATGGTAGGTGTATAACTCAGAGCGAGGGCTCTGAAAAAGTGTGTGTGTTCCGCGGACCGCTCCGGCTTATGATACTGTTGTATTAAAAGTCTATATTGATTTTCACAAAGTTCTTGGTTGTGTCATATTTGAACCGATTTGCCACTACACAGGTCGAATAAACTGGTCAAACTAAGTAGAGAATCAATCTTCAGGATGTTATTTTCATATATATCCAATAACGTTCCACCCGGATCATACGTTTTCATCTGCAGCCAAATGGAATGATGGTGGCACCCACAGAGAAATGCGCCACAGGGAAATTGCATTTTGCCAAGACCATGACTATTTCCCCTCCCATTTGGTCAAAGTTCACACCAGAAGCTCCATTCCACATTCTACTGAATGAGGACATCTAGTGGAAGGTGTAGGAAGTGCTACCAGATCCATATCTTGTTGGGAAAGGAAGGGGCGATGACGTCAAATTTGACCCACATTCAGAATTTCACTTCTTGTTTGGAAGATTGCCTGCCCTATGAGTTCTGTTATACTCACAGACATAATTCAAACAGTTTAGAAACTTCAGAGTGTTTTCTATCCAATAGTAATAATAATATGAATATACTAGAAATCTAGGACAGAGTAGGATGCAGTTCACTATGGCCAAAGTGAAAATACTGCCCCCTATCCCCAACAAGTTTTAAGTGTAAAGCTAAGAATGACTCAATAATCCATGTTTTGTGGGAATGTTATTAAGTCCAAAAGTTATGATGCTTTTTTCATCAATCATCTTGAAAAAAACATATACTTCAAAACTGGTTATCATCAATCCACTGTCGTTATCACAATGAAAAGGTCAAATAGTTTTTTATTTAAATGCTGAAAGTGTGTGGGCAACGGAGAGAGACAAATTGGTGCTGTTTGAGGCCAAGTGGCGGAGAGTTATGCCGGCGCTGAATATGGGGGTGTGAGCATGTGGGTCTGGGCAGGTATGATGCAGTTGATGTTTGTGTGATGTTGTTGCTTGTATGTAAACTCAAAAAAATAAACCTATCACTGTCAACTGCATTTATTTTGAGCAAACTTAACATGTGTACATATTTGTATGAATATAACAAGACTCAACAACTGAGACATAAACCGAACAAGTTCCACAGACATGTGACTAACAGAAATTTAATAATGTGTCCCTGAACAAAGGGGAGGTCAAAATCAAAAGTAACAGCCAGTATCTGGTGTGGCCACCAGCTGCATTAAGTACTGCAGTGCATCTCCTCCTCATAGATTGCACCAGATGTGCGAATTCTTGCTGTGAGATGTTACCCCACTCTTACACCAAGGCACCTGAAAGTTCCCGGACATTTCTGGGGGGAATGGCCCTAGCCCTCACTCTCCAATGCAACAGATCCCAGACGTGCTCAATGGGATTGAGATCTGGGCTCTTCGCTGGCCATGGCAGAACACTGACATTCCTGTCTTGCAAGAAATCACACACAGAACGAGCAGTATGGCTGGTGGCATTGTCATGCTGGAGGGTCATGTCAGGATGAGCCTGCAGGAAGGGTACCACATGAGGGATGAGAATGTCGTCCCTGTAACGCACAGCGTTAAGATTGCCTGCAATGACAACAAGCTCAGTCCGATGATGCTGTGTCACACCGCCCCAGACCATGATGGACCCTTCACCTCCAAATCCATCCCTCTCCAGAGTACAGGCCTCGGTGTAACGCTCATTCCTTCGATGATAAACGCGAATCCGACCATCACCCCTGGTGAGAGAAAACCGCGACTCGTCAGTGAAAAGCAGTTCTTGCCAGTTCTGTCTGGTCCAGCGACAGTGAGTTTGTGCTCATGGGCGACGTTGTTGCCGGTGATGTCTGGTGAGGACAGGCCTACAAGCCCTCAGTCCAGCCTCTCTCAGCCTATTGCCGACAGTCTGAGCACTCATGGAGGGAGTGTGCGTTCCTGGTGTAACTCGGGCAGTTGTTGTTGCCATTCTGGTGTCTCACAGTACGGACATTGCAATTTTTTGCCCTGGACTCATCTGCAGTCCTCATGCGTCCTTGCAGAATGCCTAAGGCACGTTCAGGCAGATGAGCAGGGACCCTGGGCATCTTTCTTTTGGTGTTTTTCCGAGTCAGTAGAAAGGCCTCTTTAGTATCTTAAAGTTTTCATAACTGTGACCTTAATTGCCTACCGTCTGTAAGCTGTTAGTGTCTTAACGACCGTTCCACAAGTGCATGTTCATTCATTGTTTAAGGTTCATTGAACAAGCATGGGAAACAGTGTTTAAACCCTATGCAATGAAGATCTGTGAAGTTATTTGGATATTTACGAATAATCTTTGCAAGACAGGGTCCTGAAAAATGGATGTTTCTTTTTTTGCTGAATTTATGTTTTTTATTGTTAAAAAAAAAAACGTTACAAAAAAAAGTATGTTCTGCGAGGCCGAGTCATTGAAGTAGAGTTCTTCATCCAAATCAAGGTATGTTATCGCTGTTCTGATGTTTTTCGGTTACAGGAAACGATGGCCGAAATTTTAAGTACAAAAAAAGTTCAGATCAGCACAAAAGAACACAGAAAACAGCCTAATTGGTCAGGAGCCCGTAAAACGGCCGCTATATACCCCAGCATCCACACTGGAGGAAAGTTTACCATTCTACAGTAGGCCTACATCTGTCAATCAACTGATGGCCCAAATCAGCTCATCAACTCAGCCAGGGAAACACAAACAGTAGCCTATTATCGGTTTTCACACCTTTCATTATGTGACAATGAATAGGCTAATGGGTAGCCTACAGAATGTATTGGAACATTAATCAAATATCAAGAGGCCAATTGCATCCATCGATGGCACTAGATTATCACCAGCTGATGTTTCGTTAAAACATCAATATGTGCTAAACTCACCAACACAGCTGATCTCAATACCGCTCCCTAAAAGATGACTTCGGTGTTACCTTAGTCTTTCTTGCAACCAAAGTCTTTCAAGATAAGTTTGCTCTCTAGTTGGTATTATTATCAGAACAACTTAGTCCTTTTGGAACAGACTAAGGCAGATTTATCTATTTGACAAGCATTCCACACAATAGAAATCAAGTATTTCCTTGTTTAACACAGAAAATCTAGTGAGGCAATTTACCTGACACTCTGTATGAATGGAAAGTAATGTTGGTGTAGCCTACTGTTATTATTGTATGTGTTTCCTATTTATGTTATCCCCTAAATACAACTGTCTTTAAAAGAAAAGTGTCTGGTATAATCATTTATTATCAAGAAACATCCCTGGATCGTCCATATTTGAGATGTGTAACTAAATCAAGTCAATCGGGGGATTGAGTTATTTATGCTAGAAGGGCACAGAATCGAAACCATATGGTAGGCCTATACTGTATGGGCGCACAGAAGGAAGCAGCCCTAACCACTAGACCACACCAGGCCACAGTTGAACTCAATTTTGACTGTTCCTTCGTAACGTCATAGCCTAGTGGAAACAAATATCTATCTTCTGTTATTAAGATATATAAAACAGGTTGTTGATGAGTATGGCTGCATTTCAGATGGAAATAAATACATTTCATGTTGCAGTAATAGGACCTAGGCATAGCGTTTGAGCGAGTGAGAGAGAATATTATTTTGATAGCAGGCCTGATCCCAATTACTTGGCTGCCAACACATGGAGAGAAAGAGAACTGCTCATTTTCAAGGAATCACAAGGTTCATTTGAATTTCCTAATGTAGCAGGAAAATTATTTGCGTCAAAAGAGTGATCAAGTTAAGATCCGACATCTGTAACTGGCAATCCGGGTCAGGTGGGCATGATTTGAAAGCTTGTTCCATTGCCAACATGACTAGTTCAATTATAAAATATGATTTTACAGTGCTAGGCTTTCAAAAGGCAATTCAGAGAAACATCGTAATTTTGATATGAGTAGAAAGGAGTCATGAGCATTCAGGTGCTTGTGCTTCTTCTCATCCCCTTGCGACAAGAAGGGGACATGATCAATATTGCTGTCATCTAGTTTGTATTTTCACTGCATTAACAAATCATAATGTAAGATTATTGTTTGTGACTTTGCATCTTAATATTTCCTTTAGGAGAAGACTCTCTGTGAGATATGATGATTAGACCTATCAGTCCAAGGGAAATTACCACTCCCTCATGAACAAACTATTGAACCAGAACCAACAGCAGTCGAGTTCTGGAAGGTCAATCATTCAGTAGGCTGACAATGGCAGCCTGACACCCACACAAGTACGTACACACACACACACACACACACACACACACACACACACACACACACACACACACACACACACACACACACACACACACACACACACACACACACACACATACACTTATGCAAACGCTTGCACACAGACACAAACATACAGACATAAACACTTACGCAAGAACATGCACGCACGCACTCACACACAAACACTAACTCAAGCGCAAGTATGCACAAAAACACACACAGAGAGACAACAGACATTGCCTCAGAGTGAGCTTCGATCTTCAGCTAAACCCACAAGGCAGCAGCCAGAGGACAGGGGACATGTAGCTGTGTGTGCGTGTGTGTGAGTGCGTGTGGATGTGTGTGTGCCTGTGTGTGTGAGTGTGTGTGCATGTGTGTGTGCGTGTGCATGTGTGCGTGTGTCTGAGACAAAGTGTTCCCCTAGTCTAGCTGACCGCAGTATGGGGGGTGTCTTTCAGGAATCAATCACAGTTATTAGACCTGAGTGGTCTTCACAGTTGGTACTTTTGTGGAGTTAGACTAGTTAATTGATTAGTGTGGAGTTATTGTTATTATTTATTTATTTGTTTACTTTATTTAACTAGGCAAGTCAGTTAAGAACATATTTTTATTTACAATGACGGCCTACCCCGGCCAAACCGACGGTGGGCCAATTGTGCACGGCCCTATGGGACTCCCAATCACGGCCAGATGTGATACAGTTAATGTGCAACTGAACCAAAAAAAACAGCTTCTCTGGTTAAAACTGGCTTCTGTGGCATCAATATTAATCAGAAACTTTTATTATAGTGTCAAAATTGACTACAAAGTGTAAGATTTGGTCATAAAGTCAGTATTGTCCCAAACAGAGATTTGCGACATGTACGGAATCTAGTATGTAACAGTTTTCCTTGGGTTGGGTTTATTTTAATCCTGCTCACATCTTGCAGCACTCAAGTAATAAATAATTTTGAGCACAGGTGCACGTGATCGTTTGCAATGCCCAACTTAAACACCTGGGTGTGGAACGCAATATGACCTTGGTAAATTTGGTTTCATTTTGGATACCCATATTTGCTAGTTGGGGATCATCAGTAAATTATACAAGGTGCATGAGAAAATATTTTAGCTCCAAATTTTAATGACCAAAAACATAAGCCCCCCCCCCCCCCCCCCCCCCCCAAAAAAGCATCAAATGAGAAAACAAAAAAAACGGTATGCAACATGAAAATCTTGTCCCATTTACATTGTGCAATCCAAAGTTAAATCAATTTTGCCAAGGTCGTACCGGCTGGCTGAAGCAAATTGGTGAAAGAAGTTGGCTAGCTTGCTAGCTAGCCCAAGCTACTTCCAGACACATTACCTGGTTTGCGATGTAGAAGGGTTTGGCAGAGTGAATGTATAAACACTTCCCAAGTGTCGAACTCACACAAGAGACACCCGCATCAAAGCACACCTCCAAGACACACAATTGATTTCAGTCACATTTCCTAATGAGGAGGAGTGAAACCGAGGCTAAACCAGTCAGTTCACCCCCCTTTAATGGGAAACACTGTAAATGCTGTGTAAACACACACAGAGAGAGAGAGAGGAGAGAGAGATTTGGTAAACCCTGTAGCACAGTTGGCAGTGAACACTAGTCCTCTGACTGAGTCTACAAGGTCACAAGCAGTCAGCCTGAATCAGATCAGTGGGAGAGAGATTACAGAGCATATACCCTAGGGGACACACACACACACACACACACACACACACACATACACACACGCGTGAAGAGATACAGAACCAGTCAAAAGTTTAGACAAACCTACTCATTCCAGGGTTTTTATTTATTTATAAAGATGACATCAAAACTATGAAATAAAGGAAACGTCCCCTTTTCAGGACCATGTCTTTCAAAGATAATTCGTAAAAATCCAAATAACTTCACAGATCTTCATTGCATAGGGTTTAATCACTGTTTCCCATGCTTGTTCAATGAACCATAAACAATTATGGAATGGTCGTTGAGACACTAACAGCTTACAGACGGTAGGCAATTAAGGTCACAGTTATGAAAACTTAGGACACTAAAGAGGCCTTTCTGCTGACTTTGAAAAACACCAAAAGAAAGATGACCAGGGTCCCTGCTCATCTGTGTGAACGTGCCTTAGGCATACTGCAAGGAGGCATGAGGACTGCAGATGTGGCCAGGGCAATAAATTGCAATGTCCGTATTGTGAGACGCCTAAGACAGCGCTACAGGGACAGCTGATCATCCTCACAGTGGCAGACCACGTGTAACAATATCTGCACAGGATCTATACATCCGAACATCACACCTGCGGGACAGGTACAGGATAGCTACAACAACCGTCTGAGTTACACCAGGAACGTACAATCCCTCCATCAGTACACAGACTGTCCGCAATAGGCTGAGAGAGGCTGGACTGAGGGCTTGTAGGCCTGTTGTAAGGCAGGTCCTCAAAATAAATCGCCGGCAACAACGTCGCCTATGGGCACAAACCCACCGTCACTGGACCAGACAGAACTGGCAAATAGTGCTCTTCACTGACGAGTCACGTTTTGTCTCACCATGGGTGATGGTCGGATTCGCGTTTATTGTCAAAGGAATGAGCATTACACCGAGACCTGTACTCTGGGGAGGGATCAATTTGGAGGTGGAGGGTCCATCATGGTCTGGGGCGGTGTGTCACAGCATCATCGGACTGAGCTTGATGTCATTGCAGGCAATCTCAACGCTGTGCTTTACAGAAAAGACATCCTCCTCCCTCATGTGGTACCTCATGTGGTACCCTTCCTGCAGGCTCATCCTGACATGACCCTCCAGCATGACAACGCCACCAGCCATACTGCTCGTTCTGTGCATGGTTTCCTGCAAGACAGGAATGTCCGTGTTCTGCCATGGCCAGCGAAGAGCCCGGATCTCAATCCCATTGAGCACATCTGGGACCTGTTGGATCGGAGGGTGAGAGCTAGGGCCATTCCCCTCAGAAATGTCCGGGAACTTGCAGGTGCCTTGGTGTAAGAGTGGGGTAACATCTCACAGCAAGAACTGGTCAATCTGGTGCAGTCCATGAGGAGGAGATGCACTGCAGTACTTAATGCAGCTGGTGGCCACACCAGATACTGACTGTTACTTTTGATTTTGACCCACCCTTTGTTCAGGGACACATTATTCCATTTATGTTAGTCACATGTCTGTGGAACCTGTTCAGTTTATGGCTCAGTTGTTGAATCTTGCTATGTTCATACAAATATTTACACATGTTACGTTTGCTGAAAGTAACAGAGAGAGGATTTTTCTTTTTTTGCTGGGTTTTGTAACGAAAAAAAGTGTTAAACAAATCAAAATATATTTCATATTTGAGATTCTTCAAAATAGCCAACCTTTGCTTTGATGACAGCATTATACACTCTTGGCATTCTCCCAACCAGCTTCATGAGGTAGTCATCTGGAAATCATTTCAATTAACAGGTGTGTTGTTCACATTTTATTTGTGGAATTTCTTTCCTTCTTGATGCGATTGAGGCAATAACTTGTGACAAGGTCGGGGTGGTACACAGAAGATAGCCCTATTTGGTAAAACACCAAGTCCATACTGTCGCAAGAACAGCTCAAATAAGCAAAGAGAAACGACAGTCCATCATTACTTTAAGATATGGTCAGTCAATCTGAAAAATTTGCAGTCGCAAAAACCATCATGCGCTATGATGAAACTAGCTGTCATGAGGACTGCCACAGGAAAGGAAGACCCATAGTTAACAATGCTGCAGAAGGTAAGTACATTAGAGTTAACTGTACCTCAGATTGCAGCCCAAATAAATGCTTCACAGAGTTCAAGTAACAGACACATCTCAACATGAACTATTCAGAGGAGACTGCGTGAATCAGGCCTTCATGTTGGAATTGCTTGGGCCAAGAAACACGAGTAATGGACATTAGACCGGTGGAAATCTGTCCTTTTGTCTGATGAGTCCAAATTTGAGATTTATGGTTCCAACAGCCGTGTCTTTGTGTGACGCAGAGTAGGTGAATGGATGATCTCTGCATGTATGGTTCCCGCCTGTAAAGCATGGAGGAGGAGGTGTGATGATGCGGGGGTGCTTTGCTGGTGACACTCTCAGTGATTTATTTAGAATTCAAGGCACACGTAAACAGCGTGACTACCACAGCATTCTGCAGTGATACACCATCCCGTCTGGATTGTGCTTAGTGAGACTATCATTTGTTTTTCAGCAAGACAATGACCCAATACACACCTCCAGGCTGTGTCAGGATTTGACAAAGAAGGAGAGTGATGGAGTGTTGCATCAGATAACCTGGCCTCTACAATCACCTGACCTCAACCCAGTTGAGATGGTTTGGGATGAGTTGGACCGCAGAGTGAAGGAAAAGCAGCCAACAAGTGCTCAGCGTATGTGGGAACTCCTTCAAGGCTGTTGAAAAAGCCTTCCTCATGAAGCTGGTTAAGAGAATGCCAAGAGTGTGCAATGCTGTCATCAAAGCAAAGGTTGGCTAATTTGAAGAATCTCAATTATAAAATATATTTTGATTTGTTTAACAATGAACAATTATTTGGTTACTACAGAATTCCATAAGTGTTATGTCATAGTTTTGAAGTCTTCACTACTATTCAACAGTGTTGAAAATAAATACAAATCTTTTTTTTAACTCTTGAATGAGTAGGTGTGTCTATAACTTTTGAGTGATACTGTACATATAATCAGACACACAGATACACAGACAGACACAGTCACACAGCAAATTTGCAAGTGTTAAAATCTCAGTGTTGTGATACACAATATATACAAAAGTATGTGGACACTAATTCAAATTAGGGCATTCGGCTATTTCAGCCACACCGTTGCTGACAGGTGTATAAAATCGAGCACACAGCCATGCAATCTCCATGGACAAACATTGGCAGTAGAATGGCCTTACTGAAGAGCTCAGAGACTTTCAACGTTGGACCATCATAGGATGCCACCGTCCAAAAGGTCAGTTTGTTAAATTTCTGCCCTGCTAGAGCTGCCCCGGTGAACTGTAAATGCTGTTATTGTGAAGTGGAAAAGTCTAGCAGCAACAATGGCTTACCCGCGAAGTGGTAGGCCACACGAGCTCACAGAACGGGACCGAGTGCTGAAGCGCATAAAAATAATCTATCCTCGGTTGCAACACTCACTACCCAGTTCAAAACTGCCTCTGGAAGGAACGTGAACACAATAACTTTTCGTCAGGAGTTTCATGAAATGGGTTTCCATGGCAAAGCAGCTGCACAGAAGCCTAAGATCAGCATTGCCAATGCCAAGCATCGGCTGGAGTGGTCTAAAGCCTGCAGCAATTGGACTCTGGAGCGGTGGAAACGCGTTCTCTGGAGTGATGAATCACGCTTAACCATCTGGCATTCCGAAAGACAAATCAGGGTTTGGCGGATGCAAGGAGAAAGCTACCTGCCCTAACGCATAGTGCCAACTGTAAAGTTTGGTGGAGGAGGAATAAAGGTCTGGGTCTGTTTTTTATGGTTCAGGCTAGGCCCCCTAGTTCCAGTGATGGGAAATCATAACACTACAGCATACAATGACATTCTAGATGATTCTGTGCTTCCAACTTTGTGGCAGCAGTTTGGGGCTCATTCCTGTTTCAGCATGACAATGCCCCCCTGCAAAAAAGCAAGGTCCATACAGAAATAGTTTGTTGAGATTGGTGTAGAAGAACTTGACTGGCCTGCACAGAGGCCTGACCTCAACCCCATCAAATACCTTTGCGATGAATTGGAACGTCGTCTGCGAGCCTAGCCTAATTCCCCAACATCAGTTTCCGACATCACTAATTATCTTGTGGCTGAATGGAAGCAAGTCCCCACAATAATGTTACAACATCTAGTGGAAAGCCTTCCCAGAAGAGTATTGGCTGTTATAACAGCAAAGGGGGTGCCAATTCCATAATAATGCCCATGATTTTAGGATGAGATGTTCGACGGGCACATACCTTTAGTCATGTATATGAGTGTGGATTCTCTCTCCTCTTTGGCAGCGTTAGGATGCCTACAGGGCTCCGGTTTCTCTGCTTTAGTTTCAGGAGGAGGCCAGTGATGTCAGAAGTGTGTTTGTGGTGACAGTAACATCATTAAGTCCAGCCTGCATCCCAGGGTTACCATATGCCCATTCCTACCGGGGACCTGGGACAGAGAGAGCAGGGTGACGCACTACACATACTCACAGACTGCAGGAGAGCTGGCAAACACACATACATACAGTATACACATACAGGTGAGGAAACTCACAGACACACTCACGCACTGACTTACCTACACATACACACACACACACACACGCACGCACGCACGCACGCACACACACACACGCAACTATAACAGGAGACTAAGAGGTGTCACACACAGAAACACACCTCCAACCCCTCCATCCCCACATGAAAAAATACTATAGTATATACAATTGTGTGAATACTACAGTATTTACTGGAGTGTTTTTGTGGACTTTACTGTAGTATTGTGGTATTTACAGTTTACTGCAGTATATTATTATTATATAATACGGTATACTACAGTCCAAAAACACTACAGTAATTACTATAGTAGATAATACTGTAGTAAAAACAACTGTATTATCTACTATAGTAATTACTGTAGTGTTTTTGGACTGTAGTATACCGTATTATATAATGTAGTGTTTTTGCAGACTGTAGTATATTGTAGTATTTTATTGTAGTGATTTTGAGGACATCACTGTAGTATTTACTTTAGTGTTTTGTTGTATTATCTTTGACACAGAGGTGACAAGGCTTTCTCCTTGAGGAGAACTACTAAAATAGCAAATTTCCCATAAATTGTAGGTATGTTTTTTTGTGTGGATGATACTGTAATATTTACTATAGTATTCTACAGTAGGCACTAAACATGATGAAGGGATACCACAGTGTGTAGTATACTGTAGTATTCTACAGTATTGTACAGTTTATAACAGAATTATATAGCAAGTACTGTAGTATTTGTTTCATGTGGGTCCCTCCACCCATCCTTCCTAGATGGCTACAACTGAGAGCGACCGCAGAGATGGAGAGAGTGGCCGCAGAGATGAGTGAGGAAGAGAGGCTTGATTTAGAATTTCAAGATCCCTTGAAGAATAAAAAAACCATTACATTTATTTTTGGCCTTACTGCTATAAGCCCATACAAATGCAATGATTAACAGATTCACTACATTGAACATCTGAAGTGTCTGTCCTATATCTGGGAGATATAAGAAAGGAAACATTTGTTTGTTTTCTCTACATGTATTTAATCCCTTATTTTTGGATCTAAGCAGTTTTTATATATACTACCATTCATGTTTTCAACTGGTACTGGGGGACCTTCAGACCTACGTGTTTTTGTTCATCTCATTTTTCCATAGAGGGGTCCTAATAGTTTGTAGGCCAAACCGTTCAGACGCTACAGACATTTTGTGAGTAGACTGATTTTCCGGTTGTCTCATTGTTTGATAAACACGGCTCTAGCTCTGTCACCTTTCACCGCAGATGTGGAAGTGCGACATAGGCGCATATGGTCGATTGAGCTTAAACTGAGCGAGTTTTATGGGGATATTTTTATTATGCAATATTTCTGTTGTGTGTTTTTGTTCTACTTTTCTTTAAAAAAAAAAGGTTTTATTGTACTACTGCATTGTTGGGAAAGAGCAAGAAAGAAAGGCATTTCACTGTACCGATGCACATGACAATAACATGTTTTAACACACAGACATATAGGGGGGGACTGTGGTACGTGGCTGTAAATATCTCTAAATGTACTTCAAGCTCTACATGCAGTCATGGCCTCTGTAGAGTGAATATAAAGCTGACTGATCTACATGAGAACGGCACTGACTGATCTGCCTGAGAACTCATACACATCACTTATAAGGACTTTTACTCCTATTCTATTTCAAATGTTATACAGCCAACCTTTAAAAGCACATTTAGTTGTTATTTAAGAAACACAGCAGTAAGATTAAAACCAATAGTGAATATCGTAATGACATTTTCATCAGCCTTATGGCCCTCTTTATCCCTCTCTCACTTCCCTCTCCCTCCCTCCTTCCCTCCCTCCTACATGTATGAGCAGTCAGCAGTCAACCAGGCGTGATGGTCCGTGACAGTAGCTGTGTGCTACGGGTCATTAACCAGATGGGAGCCAGGGTTGTCACGCTGTCTGAGCCTTTAGAGAAGACACAACACGTCTGCTGGGAGACTGGTGGCCGTGTGTGTATGTGTGTGTGAGTGAGTGCGTGTCTCTATAACAATATATATATGAATGAATGTGAAGACTCAATAACGCTTTGAAGCCAAATGAAGTGGGTTATTATTGCATCTCATGAAGATATAACATGGGCAGTTTGAGCTATTCCAGGAAGAGACGGAGGCTAGCTCAGTGCTTCCCCCTTTCATTGAGTAGTAACTCAAGACGAAGGCCGACCAGGGTACTGTAGGCTGCCAGTAGCAACAAAAGTATCCATTTAACTTCTTCTGGGTGCGAAATAAAAATAATAACAGACATCTGGTGTATTAGAAGCAATTACTGGTACCATGATTGACTACTAATCTTTAGATTTTTTACACAAAGATTTACATTTTTCCATTCACTATAATAAGTAAACAACAAAACCACTTGGAAGATGGTGATTAGCAAAGATTCTGCGGTGGTGTTCAAATGTATGGGTAAGTAGTTTATGTTCTTTTAAAATGATCACTACTAATTTATTGTACATCTTTGAAAACAGATTAACAGCCTGCTGCCTGCCATAACTTTAGCTTCATGCTTCAAATCAAATAACATTTTATTTGTCAGAACGGGTGTAGACTTTAATGTGAAATGCTTGCTTGCGAGGCTTTCCCAATGATGCAGAGAAAAAAAATTGCTCACGAGCCCTTCCTAACGATGCAGAGTAAGAAACTCAAATAGTAAAACGAGGAAAAAATACACATGAATGAGGCTATATATAGGGAGTACCAGTACCAGTACCAGATTAATATGCAGGAGTAGGAGGTGTTTGAGATAGATACAGTTGAAGTCGGAAGTTTACATAGACTTAGGTTGGAGTCATTAAAACTCGTTTTTTAACCACTCCACACATTTTTTGTTAACAAACTATAGTTTTGGCAAGTCGGATAGGACATCTACTTTGTGCATGGCACAAGTAATTTTTCCATCAATTGTTTACAGACAGATTATTTCACTTGGGTCAAGTGGGTCAGAAGTATACATACACATAGTTGACTGTGCCTTTAAACAGCTTGGGAAATTCCAGAAAATGATGTCTTTGCTTTGGAAAATTCTGATAGGCTAATTGACATCATTTGAGTCAATTGGAGGTGGACCTGTGGATTTATTTCAAGGCCGACCTTCAAACTCCGTGTCTCTTTGCTTGACATAATGGGAAAATCAAAAGAAATTGGCCAAGACCTCCACAAGTCTACACAAAAATGTGTAGACCTCCACAAGTCTGGTTCATCCTTGGGAGCAATTTCCAAATGCCTGAAGGTACCACGTTCATCTGTACAAACAATAGTACGCAAGTATAAACACCATGGGACCACGCAGCCGTCATACCGCTCAGGAAGGAGACGCGTTCTGTGTCCAAGAGATTAACGTATTTTGGTGCGAAATGTGCAAATCAATCCCAGAACAACAGAAAAGGACTTTGTGAAGATGCTGGAGGAAACAGGTACAAAGTATCTATATCCACAGTAAAACGAGTCCTATAACGACATAACCTGAAAGGCCGCACAGCAAGGAAGAAGCCACTGCTCCAAAACCGCCATAAAAAAAGTCAGACTACGGTTTGTAACTGCACATGGGGACAAAGATTGTATGTCTTGGAGAAATGTCCTCTGGTCTGATGAAATAAAAATAGAACTGTTTGGCCATAATGACCATCGTTATGTTTGGGGGAAAAAGGGGGAGGCTTGCAAGCCGAAGAACATCATTCCAACCGTGAAGCATGGGGGTGGCAGCATCATGTTGTTGGGGTGCTTTGCTGCAGGAGGGACTGGTGCACTTCACAAAATAGATGGCTTCATGAGGGAGGAAAATTACGTGGATATATTGAAGCAACATCTCAAGACATCAGTCAGGAAGTTAAAGCTTGGTCTCAAATGGGTCATCCAAATGGACAATGACTCCAAGCATACTTCTAAAGTTCTGTCAAAATGGCTTATGGACAACAAAGTCAAGGTATTGGATTGGCCATCACAAAGCCCCGACCTAAATCCCATAGAAAATTTGTGGGCAGAACTAAAAAAGCGTGTGCGAGCAAGGAGGCCTGCAAACCTGACTCAGTTACACCAGCTCTGTCAGGAGAAGTGGGCCAATATTCACCCAACTTATTGTGGGAAGCTTGTGGAAGGTCACCTGGGCTTTAGGATAGATAACAATAAGAGTAAAATAAAGGACAGAGTAGCAGCACCATATGATGAGTGTAAAAATGTGTGTGTGTGTTTCTGTGTGTATGCATGCGTGCGTACATGTGCATGTGTTTGTGTTGTGTCGTTATGTGTGTGTGTGTTATGTGCGTGTGTATGTAGTGTATGTGAATGTGTGTGGGTCTTATGTGAGAATGTGTGAGTGTGTACATAGTGTGCATATATAGTTTTGTGAGTGTGCATAGAGTCAGTTCAAGATAGGGTTAGTGCAGATACTCAGAGTAACCATTTAATTAAATATTTATCAGTCTTATGGGTTGAGTGTAGAAACTGTCTAGGAGCCTGTTGTTCCGAGAACCGATGCTCCGGTACCATTTGCCGGATGGTGGCAGAGTGAACAGTATGGCTTGGGTGGCAATTCTTTGGGCCTTTCTCTGACACCGCCTGATATAGAGGTCCTGGATGGCAGGGAGATTGACCCACAGTGATGTACTGGGCTGTCCACACCACCTTCTGCAGCGCTTTGTCTTCAAGGGTGGTGCATTTGCCATATCAAGCGGTAATACAGCCCGTCAAGATGCTCTCGATGGATCCGTTGTAGAATTTTTTTAGGATCTGAGGGCCCATGCCAAATCTTTTCAGCTTCCTGAGTGGAAAGAGGTGCTGACATGCCCTCCTTGGTCTCACAGACATTGAGGGAGAAGTTATTATCCTGGTACCACACTGAAAAGTCTTTGACCTCCTCCCTGTAGGCTGTTTCATTGCCGTCGGTGATCAGGCCTACCACCATCGTGTTATCAGCAAACTTGATGATGGTGTTGGAGTTGTGCAGTTGTGGTTGAACAGGGAGTACAGGAGGGACAAAGCAAACAACCCTGAGGGGCCCACATGTTGAGGGTCAGCGTGGGAGAGGTGTTGTTGCCTACCCTCACCACCTGTCGCCTGCCCATCAGGAAGTCCAGGATTCAGTTGCAGAAGGAGATATTCAATTCCAGGGTCCCCAGCTTGGTGATGAGCTTAGAGGGGACTATGTTGTTAAATGCTGAGCTAGTAGGTACTTATTGATGAAGCCCGTGACAGATGTGTTAAACTCTTCAATGCTGTTGGATGGAATCCAGGTACATATCCCAGTCTGTACTAGCAAAATAGTCTTGTAGCCTTGCGTCTGCTTAATCAGACCACTTCCGTATTGAGCACGACACTGGAAAGTCAATTTGAGCTTTTGTTTGTAAAGAAGAAGCAGGGGAATACAGTTGTAGTCAGATTTGCCAAAAGGAGGACAAGGGAGGATCTTGTATGCATTTCTGTGGGTAGAATACAAGTGGTATAGAGTGTTAGTGCCCAGAGTGATGCAGGAAGTGTTGGTCAAAGTGTGGTAGAACAGTTTTAAGTCTCTATGCGTTAAAGTCTCCATCATCCAGAAGCACTGCCTCTGGGTGAGAAGTTTCTTGTTTGTTTATGGCCCCATACAGTTCATTGAGTACCAAAGTGATGTTGGCTTGTGGAGGGATGTAGACAAGGGGTTCCCAATCTTTTTTTCCCAGGGCCCCATTTTTAACAGTTGAAAAATGTCACTTAAGGGACCTAGGAAAATGTTGTTTTGAAGCTAGTTTTTGTAATTCTACATAGTGTAACTACACTCTTGACATATTTTACGTAGGCTATTTAATAATAATAATAATAATTTATAAGGAAAATATAGTCTTGACCTGATTTCCCCAAAAGTTATTCCGCTACTACATGTGATTTATCATCATAATTTATATGAACTCTCAATTGAAATATACATATTCTGTTTTACATAAAGTGGATAGATCAATTGATAGCGACAGAGTCACACGTTGTATAAGATTACTTCCCATGCAAAGTTCAATTAATTTGACTCTTTGACTTTAGAAAGTTATAGCTCTGCTTTCAGAATGTCATAGAGCCATACCACATTCCCATGTGCTTTAGAGTTGCATCTTCCTCTGGCATTTTACTGTTTTTATTTCTAGCCTAAGTCATCACGACTATATGGATAGTTTTAGATCAGTATAAAAATGTAAAAATATGTTTGTTCAAGGAAGGTCCCACGCCCCCGACATGAAACATTGGCGCCCCCTTTGAGGAGTGCACCCCCAAGGTTGGGAACCCCTGTAGACAGCTGTGATAATAACAGATGAGAACTCTCTTGATAGATAAAAGCCTCTGGATCACAGGGCTCATGCCAAATATTTTCAGCCTCCTGTGGGGGAAGAGGCGCTATCAGGCCATCTTAACGACTGTGCGGGTGATGTAGACAGCCATGATAATTACAGATGAGAACTCTTTTGTTAGATAAAATGGTCTGCAGCTTACCACAAGCTATTCTATATAAGGTGAGCAAAAGCTTGAGATTTCCTTCACACTGGAAGTTGTGATTTTATGAAAAATCACACCCATCCTCCTTTGGACTTGCCCGAGGACGGTTTTGTCCGATCGTGTCACTGCATTGAGAAACAACTGAGTTCTACTTATATGGAGTCATCTAGCCACGTCTCTGCTGGGCACAAAATATTGTAGATTTTCAAGTCTCTCTGATAGAAGACTTTCAAACTAAGCTCATCCATCTTATTCTCGAGTGACTGGACGTTCACCTTCCAGATGGACTTCCGGCTTGGAGTTTGCCAAGAGGCACCTAAAGGACTCTCAGCACATGAGAAAAAATATTCTCTTGTCTGAGGAAACCAAGATTGAACTTTTTGGCCTTAATGCCAAGAATCACATCAGGAGAAAACCAGGCACCGCTCATCACCTGGCCAAGCATGGTGGTGGCAGCATCATGCTGTGGCAATGTTTTTCAGCAGCAGGGACTTGAAGACTAGTCAGGATTGAGGAAAAGATTAACGGAGCAAAGTGCAGAGAATCCTTGATGAAAACCGGCTCCAGAGCACTCAGGATCTCAGACTGGGGCGAACGTTCACCTTCCAACAGGACAACGAGCCTAAGCACACAGCCAAGACAATGCAGGAGTGGCTTCGTGACAAGTCTCTGAATGTCCTTGAGTGGCCCAGCCAGAGCCCAGGATTGAACCCGATTGAACATCTTTGGGGAGACCTGAAAATAGCTGTGTAGCAACGCTCTCCTACAACTGACAGAGCTTGAGAGGATCTGCAGAGAAGAATGGGAGTAACTTCCCGAATACAGGAGGACAAAGCTTGTAGACTCAATGCTGTAATCACTGCCCTAAGGTGCTTCAACAAAGTACTGAGTAAAGGGTTTACTTATGGAAATGTGATTAAAAAATATATGTATACACATAAATTAGCAAACATTTCTAAAGACTTGTTTTTGCTTTGTCATTATGGGGTATTGTGTGTAGATTTTTTTAAATGTAATACATTTTAGAATAAGGCTGTAACGTACCGCAATTTGGAAAAAGTCAAGGTGTCTGAATACTTTACTTTGCTGCTGACTAAATAACACACAGTAACATCTGTAACATTCTGACATGAACAAATACATTAGAAATTGCATTCATACCCGAAAGGGTATAAATACATAAATAAATCACATGGAGATGTAGCTTCGGCTTCAATCACTTGTAATTGGTGAGCTGGGAAGCCAAGTGTGCCCCTATAGGAATTCCTACATATAACCAATCAAACTCAGATCAAACATCAATAAAACAGACAGATCGTATAATCAACATTTAGATATATGTACAGCATATTACATACTGGTACATATTATGTTTCTGAATTATTATTTAGTTGTTCTCGCAGCTCCAAATGAAACAAATATGGAATAAAAAAATATACAGTGAGTGTGATAGAATTAAAAGTGCTGCGAGAACAAAACATCACCATGATGCTGTGCATGGCTGCTCCTCTTGTAGAGCTGAACTACAAGTGGAAGATGGAAGATGGTCATGACCTGTGCCCGACCTTCCTAGGCAATGGTCACCTGTGAAAGGCCCTCTCTTACCCCTGCATTATTTGTGCCATCCTGCCTGTGGAGGAGTGAAGCATGGCTAGCCAGAGTTGAGGGGCTGGTTTCCACAGATAATTTACTAGCGTCTGGCATTGTTCACCAGGACCCTTTCCAGGGCCACCAAAATAGGGATAAGTCATGAAACTGATGGTGGCCTTTATTGAACAGGATAAGGACTCAACCAACATGGCTAGGGAACTGCCAACTAGTATAACATCAACGCTAAGAATGGTCAGAGGAGTCAATTCAAAGCTCTGATCACAGTCAGAAGAAAGCTCTGCCTCACTACATGCTGTCCTGCGTGCGGCCTTAGCTCGGCTAGATCTTAATGACCCTCAAGCCACAGCCCACCAGCTTTTCTTACGGGGCTTCAAAGATGCTTAGCAGACCGGCGTGCTCTTGCCCACCACGGCAAGGATAGTAAGACTCCATCTGCCATGAGCGACGCAAAACAACATGGGCTCTACTATATGCCTAAGGTGGATGAATGCATAGCATAGCTGATGATCTCCCCAGATGAAGTCCGGAAGTATGACGTCCGCTGCCCCAGACCTCAGTGCAGGTCCACTGATTAACTACTGTCATGGGTCTACGACACAGCAGCCCGCATGGCCCATATTGGGAATTCTCTCCCAGTGCTCATGCTAGAAAAGAAAAAGATGCTCCAACCAGTGCACACAGACCTGGACCTCTGCAACCTGAATGACACATTTGTGACTCTTCGGCAGGCCTGATTCGCTTAAGCCACCATGTCCGACCACTCCAGACGGCGCTGAGCGGGCCATCAAGCGTAGAAAACAGCCGAGTCAGGCCAGAAACAAGGTATCACAGACTTGTGGCAGAGGGAGGCCTGATGTGCGTGAACCTTGCCGCTCTCACTACACACACACCTGGCCCTATCACCAGCCTAACGCAGGTGCTTGCCAGACCCAGGTGGTGACGCAGCCACAAACACTCGTAGGGGTAGAAGCTATGGCGGGATTCGGCCAGTTTACCAAACAGCAGCAGCTGACCTACTGGGCATCTCACTCCTCAGACCCATGGGTAGTAATGACTCTTTCAAGGGTACAGGCTGCTGTTCCGACGCTGACCCCCACCATTCTCAGGGGTCAGAATGACCACAGACCTCCTGAAAGCTTACACCCTCAACCAGAATATAACATCTCTCCTGGAGAATAGTGCGGTCACAAGATTAAAAGCATCATAACAGATTTTACTTAACCTATTTCCTGGTTCCAAGAAAGACAGAGGCTTCCGTCCAGTTCTGGATTTAAAACGGTTCAATGTTTTCCTAAAAGTTCTCCCCTTCCACATGTTGCGGATGGTTGACCGTAGCCACAGGGGAATGGTTCACGTCCCTGGACTTGCTTACTTTCACATTCCTGTGTTACCTGAACACAGACGTTTCCTGTGATTCGGCTCCCTGGCTCCAAGATGCTTGAGTGCAGCCCTGAGCTTCCTCCAGCTAGAGGGCATCAAGATCCTTCCTTACCTCAGTGACTGGCTAATCTTACCTTGAACAACAAAAACAGCAGACAGGTCGGTCTGTCTGTCTGTCTGTCTGTCTGTCTGTCTGTCTGTCTGTGTGTCTGTGTGCCTGTGTGTGTGTTTGTTGTGCATGTCAGCACTAGCATGAAGAACTCACACATAACAGATAAAATGTCTATTCTGTCTATTTTCTGCTGGTTAAATTCTTTAAAGACCCAGTGCAGTAAAACACATGATTGTCCTGTTTTATATATTCACTCACTGGCTAGTTTATTAGGTACATCACACTGTTCACAAAAATGGATTGTGGCCATGGCTTGCTATATAAAGCAGACAGACAGGTATCGAGACATTCAGTTACTGTTCGATTGAACAATAGAATGAGCAGAACGGGCCTGCCGAGGGGCGCAGCCATCTAAGGCATTGCATCGCAGTACTAGAGGCATTACTACAGACCTGGGTTGACCCCGGTCACCAGTTGAATGGTGTTTCCTCTGAAACATTGGTGCGGTAGGCTTCCAGGTTAGGCTGGCGGGTGTTATGAAGCACGATTAGGCAGGTCATGTTTCGGACTGACTTCACCTTCACCTCTCCCAAGCCTGTTGGGGAGTTGCAGCGATGAGACAAGATCGTCAATTAAATTGGGAGAAAAAAGGGGGTAAAATACACAAAACATATATACAGTTGAAGTCAGAAGTTTACATACACCTTAGCCAAATACATTTAAACTCAGTTTTTCACAATTCCAATTTATTTTAAGAATGTGAATATGTCAGAATAATAGTAGAGAGAATGGTTTATTTCAGCTTTTATTTATTTCATCACATTCCCAGTGGGTCAGAAGTTTATTCAATTAGTATTTGGTAGCATTGCCTTTAAGTTGTTAAACTTGGGTCAAACATTTCAGGTAGCATTCCACAAGCTTCCCACAATAAATTGGGTGAATTTTGGCCCATTCCTCCTTACATAGCTGGTGTAACTCATTTTGTCATTTTGTAGTCCTCCTTGCTTTCACATGCTTTTTCATTTCTGCCCAACAAAATTTTCTATAGGATTTAGGGCAGGGCTTTGTGATGGACACTCCAATACCTTAACTTTGTTGTCCTTAAGCCATTATGCCAGAACTTTGGAAGTATGCTTGCGGTCATTGTCCATTGTCCACAACATGATGCTGCCACCTCCGTGCTTCACGGTTGGGATGGTGTTCTTCAGCTTGCAAGCCTCCCCCTTTTTCCTCCAAACATAACGATGGTCATTATGGCCAAAGAGTTCTATTTTTGTTTCATCAGACCAGAGGACATTTCTCCAAAAAGTACGATCTTTGTCCCCATGTGCAGTTGCAAACCGTAGTCTGGCTTCTTTATTGCTGAGTGGATTTTCAGGTTATGTCGATATAGGACTCGTTTTAGTGTGGATATAGATACGTTTGTACCTGTTTCCTCCAGAATCTTCACAAGGTCCTTTGCTGTTGTTCTGTGAACGCACCAAAGTACGTTCATCTCTAGGAACGCGTCTCCTTCCTGAGCGGTATGACGGTTGCGTGGTCCCATGGTGTTTATACTTGCGTACTATTGTTTGTACAGATGAACGTGGTACCTTCAGGCATTTGGAAATTGTTCCTAAGAATTATTCAGACTTGTGGAGGTCTACAATTTTTTTTCTGAGATCTTGGCTGATTTCTTTTGATTTTCCCATGTCGTCAAGCAAAGAGGCACTGAGTTTGAAGGTAGGCCTTGAAATACATCCACAGGTACACCTCCAAGGGACTCAAATTATGCCAATTAGCCTGTCAGAATCTTCTAAAGCCATGACATCATTTTCTGGAATTTTCCAAGCTGTTTAAAGGCACAGTCAAAATAGGGTATGTAAACCTCTGACCCACTGGAAATGTGAAATAGTGAATTATAAGTGAAATCATCTGTCTGTAAACAATTGTTGGAAAGATTACTTGTGTCATTCACAAAGTAGATGTCCTAACCGACTTGCCAAAACTATACTTTGTTAACAAGAAATTTGTGGAGTGGTTGAAAACTAGTTTGAATGACTCCAACCTAAGTGTATGTAAACTTCCAACTTCAACTGTATATAATAGTAATGGGCAAAACAAGTTACCCAAGCCACTGAGTGTGGTATGATCGTCGGTGCCTGGCGAGCCGGATCCAGTATCTTAGATATGGCTGCCCTTCTGGACTTTTCAGTGTCTAGGGTTTACCAATAATGGTGCGACAAACAACAAATGTCCAGTCAGATGTAGTCCTGTGAGGGCGAAAACAGCATGTTGATGAGTGAGGTCAAAGAAGAATGGCAAGTATTGTGCAAGCGAACAGGCAGGCCACAAACAGACAAGAGGTGGAGCAGTACAACAGTGGTGTGCAGAACGGCATTTTGGAACGCACAACTCGTCGATCCATGTTATGGAACGGCTATTGCAGCAGATGACCACACATCAGGAAAAAAACAAGTAGAGGCTCCAGTGGGCACGTAATCAATAATTCTGGACAATTGAGGAGTGAAAAAACATTGCCTGGTCCGACGAACCCCGGTTTCTGTTCTGCCGTGCTGATGGCAGTGTCAGGATTTGGAGTAAGCAGTATTTGTCAAATGGGCCCATCCTGCCTGGTACAAGCTGGTGGCGGTGGTGTCAAATAATAATAATCACAGTGGTTGCCGAGGGTGCAACAGGTCAGCACCTCAGGAGTAAATGTCAGTTGGCTTTTCATAGCCGATCATTCAGAGTATATCTACCGCTCCTGCTGTTTCTAGAGAGTTGAAAACAGTAGGTCTGGGACAAGGTAGCACGTCCGGTGAACAGGTCAGGGTTCCATAGCCGCAGGCAGAACAGTCGAAACTGGAGCAGCAGCACAGCCAGGTGGACTGGGGACAGCAAGGAGTCATCATGCCAGGTAGTCCTGAGGCATGGTCCTAGGGCTCAGGTCCTCCGAGAGAGAGAAAGAAATAGAAAGAGAGAAAGAATGAGAGCATACTTAAATTCACACAGGACACTGGAGAAATATTCCAGATATAACAGACTGACCCTAGCCCCCCGACACATAAACTACTGCAGCATAAATACTGGAGGCTGAGACAGGAGGGGTAAGGAGACACTGTGGCCCCGTCCGACGATACTCCCGGACAGGGCAAAACAGGCAGGATATAACCCCACCCACTTTGCCAACGTACAGCCGCCACACGACTAGAGGGATATCTTCAACCACCAACTTACCATCCTGAGACAAGGCCGAGTATAGCCCACAAAGATCTCCCCTACAGCACAACCCAAGGGGGGGCCGTGGCGTGGAGAATGTTTTCCTGGCACACGTTATGTCCCTTGATACCAATTGAGCAACGAAAGTTTCCGACACCCTGTAGAATCCGTTCCCTGAATAATTCAGTCTGTTCTGGATGCAAAGGGGGGTCCAATCCATACTAGGGGAGTGTTCCTAGTAAACTGGCCAGGTCACAATATGAGGTTGGAATAATACTGTGAAATTGTGAAAATGACAATAATGCCCTTTTAGTGTATGACCTGGTTGGAATGGAGGTTTAATCGACCAATATAAAGAGAGTTCCAAACTTCTCTGCCAATAACAACTATTTTTTTGTTTTCCCCTACCCACTCAAACCACTCCCAGACAGTGCTAGCAAAATTCTTGCTTGAGAAATTGCCCTTTGCTAAGAAGCTATTTTGACAATTTAATTTTAAATCAATCACAGTGAGGTACTTAATTGTTACCCAGAAATGATTTGATATTGAGATAAAAATGGCTGCGTTGGACCTTTAATGCTACATCAATGGATTCAGTATTTAATCCCCTCTCCCTCTCCCTATCTCTCCCTTCCCTTTCCACCCCTCCTCCCCTCTTTCTCCCCTGGGTTTCAGTGTCTCTCAGTCATGTCCCTGTTAAGCGTTTTTTTGGATACAGAGTGGGTTATGTGGGCCATGATGTGGGTGCAGGGCTATAAGAGCAGCCAACATTAAAGACACCGTTAGGGAGAGGACCCTGCTCTAGCTCAACATCACTGCTGTGACAAACACACAGTCCTGAGCCAAAGAGAACCCTGAATGTGTGTTCCTGTGTGTGTGTGTGTCTCATAGATATTTAGGTCTTCTTCATCCTCCACATATTGCCTGTACGCTAGCACAGCCCAGTGGCCAACCAGTGTCTCTACAGCAGAGTTCCATAATGACTCCACACATAGAGTAGTTGTTGGCCGATAAATAGGCTAGACGGGTGATCCTTCTCACAGCATTTCAGTCTAACTAGCTTAGAAATAATACCATAATTTAGGATGCATCTGAGGAGGGTTTGACCAGCTTCTGCAGCTCGTCCGCCATTGAGGTGAAACATGAAATATGTAATTTCCATACTGGGAGTAGGCTAATGATGAGGCACACTTCAGGCAGCTGATTCACGACCAACTGTAGACTAGCTTACTCAGCCAACAACCAGCCCCAAGATACGACCAAAGGGCGCTATTATTCCTGACGTTGTTTGACCTCTGATGTCCCAACTCAGCCTGCCCAGTGGGTTATACACTCACACCAGATACTGACCGCGACCAGCTCGTACATAAAACATCCTCCATTCACGGTGCAAAGATGTCGGTTTTCTCCTTTACTATACTGAACAAAAATATAAACGCAATATGTAAAGTGTCGATTCCATGTTTCATGAGCTGAAATAAAGTATTCCAAAAATAATCCACATGCACAAAAAGCTTATTTGTCTAACATTCCGTGCACAAATTAGTTTAAACCCCTTTTACACCTTTTCCAAGATAATCCATCCACTAGACAGGTGTGTCATATCAAGAATCTGATTAAACAGCATGATCATTACACAGTTTCACCTTGTGCTGGGGACAATAAAAGACCAATGTGCAGTTTTGTCACACAACACAATGCCACAAGTTTTAATTTTTTTAACCTCCTTTTTCTCCCCAATTACAATCTTGTGTCATTGCTGCAACTATCCCTACGAGCTCGGGAGAGGCGGAGGTTGAGTCATGCATCCTCCGAAACATGATCCCCCAAACCATGCTTCTTTACATCCGCCAACTTAACCCGGAAGACAGTTTCACCATTGTGCTGGAGGAAACACCGTTCAACTGATGACTGAAGTCAGCCTGCAGGAGTCCGGGCCACCACAAGGAGTCACTAGAGCGTGATGAGCCAAGTAAAGCCCCCTGGCCAAACCCTCCCTTAACCCAACCCAATTGTGCATGGCCCATGGGACTCCCGGTCACAGCTGGTTGTGACACAGCCTGGGATCGAACCCAGGTCTGTAGTGACACCTCAAGCACTGCGATGCAGTACTTTAGACCACTTTGACACTCGATGTCTCAAGTTTTGAGGGAGTGTTTAATTGGCACGGTGCCTGCAGGAATGTACACCAGAGCTGTTGCCAGGGAAATTAATGTTAATTTCTCTACCATAAGTCACCTCAAACATTGTTTCAGAGAATTTGGCAGTACGTCCAACCGGCATTACAATCGCAGACTACGTGTAACCAAGAAACCCTGGGACCTCCACATCTGTCTTTTTCACCTGCGGGATCGTCTGAGACCAGGCACCCAGACAGCTGCTGAAACTGTTGGTTTTCACAACCAAATAATATCTGCAGAAACTGTCAGAAACCGTGTATGGGAAGCTCGACTGCACACTCGTTGTCCTCACCAGGGTCTTGACCTGACTGCAGTTCCGTGTCGTAACCGACTTCAGTGGGTAAATGCTCACCTTCGATGGCGACTGGCATGCTGGAGAAGTGTGCTCTTCACGGATGAATCCCGGTTTCAACTGTACCGGGCAGATGATGTCGTGTGGGCGAGCGGTTTGCTGATGTCAACGTTGTGAACAGAGTGCCCCATCATTGTGGTGGGGTTATGGTATGGACAAGCATAAGCTACGGATAATGAACACGATTGCATTTATCGATGGCAATTTGAATTCACAGAGATACCGTGAATAGATACTGAGGCCCATTGTCGTGCCATTCATCCGCCGCCGTCACCTCATGTTTCAGAATGACAATGGACCCATGTCGCTAGGATCTGTACACAATTCCAGGAAGCTGAAATGTCCCAGTTTGTCCATGGGCTGCATACTCACCAGACATATCATCAATTGAGCATGTGTGGGATGCTCTGGATCGATGTGTACGAAAGCGTGTTCCAGTTCCCAACAATATCCACCAGCTTCACACAGCCATTGAAGAGGAGTGAGACAACATTCCACAGGGCACAATCAACAGCCTGACCAATTCTATGCAAAGGAGATGTGTCACTCTGCATGAGGCAAGTGGTGGTCTAAACACATACACTTCATCGTTGTATCTGTTCCATTATAACAAATGTGAGAGCTCGGGCAGCACCATTGAGGCTATCTCCATTTTGAAGTAGTTCATTTTCTTCTTTTACTACTTCTATGAGTTCGCCAACAAACTGAATGGGTACATACTGCCACCTGGAGTTTCTTATTTTACCACTTCTATGAGTTGTATAACAAACTGAACGGATGCATACTGCCACCTGAAGTTTCTTATTTTACTATGAGTTGGAAAACAAACTGAACAGGTGCATACTGCCACCTGGAGTTTATTATTTTACTATTAGTTGGAAAACAAACTGAACGGATGCATACTGCCACCTGAAGTTTCTCGTTTTACTATTAGTTGGAAAACAAACTGAACAGGTGCATACTGCCACCTGGAGTTTATTATTTTACTATTAGTTGGAAAACAAACTGAACGGATGCATACTGCCACCTGAAGTTTCTCGTTTTACTATTAGTTGGAAAACAAACTGAACGGGTGCATACTGCCACCTGGAGTTTATTATTTGACTATGAGTGGGAAAACAAACTGAACGGATGCATACTGCCACCTGAAGTTTATTATTTTACTCTGAGTTGGAAAACAAACTGAACGGATGCATACTGCCACCTGGAGTTTATTATTTTACTATTAGTTGGAAAACAAACTGAACGGGTGCATACTGCCACCTGAAGTTTATTATTTTACTCTGATTTGGAAAACAAACTGAATGGATGTGTAGCCGGTGCTATACTACACCGCTGTAACTCTGCGTTGTGTGTGGTTGATAGAGACCATAAACGTGGACTTTGGAGATCAGGTAGTTTTAATCAAGCAGAATTGACTCTCTGCATCTTGCATCTGCATCCAAAAGGAAATAAAACATTTGTAGAGCACATCTGTTCTGAGAATCGTCGCCTCTTTCTCTCTCAGTGCATCAAAATGATTTTAAATACAAAAATTAATACACTCTCTCCTTATTATACATAACATATTTTACATTGATAAAACCACATACCTGCATCCAAAAGGAAATAAAACATTTGTAGAGCACATCTGTTCTGAGAATCGTCGCCTCTTTCTACAACAGATGCACAATAGGAGGGACTGGGATCATTCGAGGAGCTAGCCATCGTTCACACATACAATAGCCTGCTAATACCTTAGCTAGCTATTAACCACATGTTGAATTCAGAATATTGATATCGTCCTAAAAAGTACAATTACAAGTGCATCTTAACAATACCATCCATTTATGAGTAACCTCTAAATATACATCATTATTCATGAACAAAACATTGTGTGTATGACTTTGTACTTAAAAGAATCAAACTTTTCTGAAGACAGAAAAAGCGTGCCTACCTCTCTCAGTGCATCAAAATGATTTGAGCACGAGCACGCCGGGCAAAACGTAAGTACACACTCCCCTTCTCCCAGGATGCAGGCATGCATAACAAATCAACACAACATATTGATATATGAACCTGGTGAAATTCACATAGTACTTCAACAACTGTTACATTCACCCCTCCTGAATTTCACCAACCTTGTAAAACAACAAAATAACCTACCAAGCTCAAGGCTTAATTCTGAATTCAGCTCAAAGCTACCCATAGGGTTCAGGGCAAGCGAAAGTTGGTCAGGCCTTCAACTGCCCCTAGATGCATAGTGCCTCTTACACTATATCTACATTCTTAGCCTTAAAAAAAAATCCTGTACTAAATCATCTCTGTACTATGTTAAACTTACACCTTCTGGTGGGTTGACTCTATTAGTCTCTTTACTGGTTTAACTACCCTCCCCGCCCTTGTGCGACCTGCCACTGGGCTAGGGGCCATAGTAACTAACGGTGGCTCTGGCCTTAGATCATTGATCAGAGGTGAGTTTGAAGGAATCAGCTCCAGAATCTCAGAGGTGCTTCCCCGGTCATTTTCCTCAAGAAAACAAGGTTCTTCTGGGTCTGACTTTCCATCCGATGTCCAGAGTTCGGAGTAATCGCTTGAATCCTCCGCCAGCCAGGATGCACTTTCCTCCCCAGAGTCCTCCATGTCTTCCCTGTCCAGTCCATCGCCGGAGTGGGTGGCCTCTCCTGCATCTACATTGATTGAAGGCCCTGCAGCATCACTGTCATTGAAGTGTACTGAATCATCAATTTCAAATGGCAGGAAATTCACCTGCAGCAGTAGATTCCTGTG
The DNA here is from genome assembly GCF_045791955.1 of Oncorhynchus clarkii lewisi. Lineage (NCBI taxonomy): Eukaryota > Metazoa > Chordata > Actinopteri > Salmoniformes > Salmonidae > Oncorhynchus > Oncorhynchus clarkii. The sequence continues at coordinate 32,462,318 of NC_092147.1, read as the reverse complement.
AACCACTTTCTCTCTGCCATAACGATCTTGGATTATGTACGTGTGAGTTTGTGGATTGACTGAAGTCACTGTGAAAATCTCGGGGTTCCACTTGTCAGCCAACTTGCGGCGGCCCCTTTCACCCTTGTTGGCGATGAGGACACGATCCCCCATGGACAAACCGATGCCTTTAACCCGCTTGTCATACTCCCGACCTTGTCGTCTCTGTTGCTTGTCAGTGTGCCTTTGGGCAACACTCATAGCTTCCTTCAGCCCAGTGATCAGAGTCTCGACATACTTGTTGCAATCCACAACACTGGAGTCATCCAAAACATTGCGGAACATAACATCCACTGGTAGCCGAGGGACTCTACCAAACATGAGAAAGAATGGAGCATAGCCCGTAGTCTCGTGAACAGTGGCATTGTAGGCAAATGTTAATGACTGGATTTGTTCAGGCCAATGTTCTTTGGTTTTCAAGGGCAGACTCCTGAGCATGCTACCTAAAGTCCTGTTGAAGCGTTCAGTTTCTCCATTCCCCATTGGGTGATATGCTGTGGTTCTGGACTTTTGGACACCGGAGAGCTTAAGCAGTTCTGCTATTAGCTCACTCTCAAAATTTGCGCCTTGATCAGTATGGATCCTTGATGCAAAGCCGTAGACACAGAAGACATGATCCCACAGTTTACGAGCTACTTGCTTGGCTGTCTGGTTTCTGCATGGCCATGCATGGGCAAGTTTAGTGAAGTGGTCAGTCACCACCAGAACATCAACTGAGTTCTTCTTACTGTCTTCCGCTGTCCAAAAATCCAAACACACCAACTCCATGGGAGAGCAAGTTTTGATGCTCTCTAACGGGGCTCTAGCCGCTGGCTCTGGTGTCTTTGCTAGAACGCATCTCTGGCAGCAGCGCACATACTCCTTGATGTCTCTCTCCATTGCCGGCCAGAAAAATCTCTGCCTGGCCAGAGCTAGAGTTCTAGCTTGGCCTTGATGTCCTGCAAGGTCGTGAATGCCAGTCATCGCTTTGAGTCTCAACACCTCTGGCAAGACATACTGGAACCTTCTCCTGTTTGTGTGACTCTCCTTAATGACACGATACAGAACTCCCTCTCTTAGGATCAAGCGATCCCACTGTTTCATCAGCAACAACACTTTAGAAGAAACACTGTATCGATCTCGTCTGGTGGGCCGTTTCTTATTGAAGACGAAAGGGATGACCTTGGAAGTCACAGAGTCTTGCAGCTGGAAATCTCGAAGTTCCTCGTGCGAGAGTTCAGGCAAAGTGTCAATACCAGGAGAAAGCAGCCGTTGGGTGTTGGAACCAAGCTGGATTGCTTGCATCTCCATTGAACATTCCCAGTCAATATGGAGCTGACATATGGCCTTCACTTCAGCAGTGGTCAAAGAGGTTATCTCCTGGGGATAAGAAGCCCAACGGAAGGCATCTTGGACATCATCATTCAGTGTCCCAACAGCCTCAGACAGAAGTGCTAGGTAGGACTCCCTCATCAGTCTCTGCGCGACAGTCACTGCAAAGGGATCGCGGCTCAGTGCATCTGCTACTGTGTTCTTGCTGCCTGGGATACGCTTCAAATCAAAGTTGTACGGTGCCAGCTTGGCAACCCATCTTTGCTCGCAAGCGTCCAGCTTGGGTTTTGTCATGATGTACGTTAACGGGTTACTATCTGTCCAGACAGTGAACTCGTGCCCCTTAAGCCAGTGACTGAATTTCTCACACACACTCCATTTCAGTGCTAGAAATTCAAGTCTGTGTGCCGGGTACCTTCTCTGCGACTTACTCAGTGTCTTGCTCGCAAATGCTATGGGCCTTGCCTTATCTTCACCTTCAGGTACTTGGCAAAGCACAGCCCCAAGACCATCCAAGGAAGCGTCAGTGAAGAGAATGAACGGCCTCTCGAAATCAGGGTGAGCTAGCATGACACAATTCAAAAGAGCATCCTTCAGCTTCTGGAATGCAACGACACACTCCTCAGTCCAATCCGATAGCGTCAGCTTCCGGAAAATCCCACTGTTGCCCTTCTTCCCATCTCTTCCTCTTCTCTTTTGACCCCCAGTGAGTGCAAACAAAGGTCTGGCTATAGCAGAACAGTCAGGAATGAAGTGCTGGTAATATAATACCATACCCAAGAAGGATTTCAGCCTCCGAGCAGAGGGAGTGCATCCATCTGCCTCCATCAGCTGAGCTTGGCTCATCTTGGCAATGGCCTCCACCTTCTCAGGATCCACTGACACACCGTCCTCTTTAATGATATGTCCGAGGAATTTCACTGTTCTTTGTAGAAAGTGGCATTTTTTGGGTGCTAGCTTGAGATTGTTGGCTCTTAGACGGCTAAACACAACTTCAAGTCGCTGTAGAGCCTGTTCCTCGGTGGGTGCAAAGACCAACAAGTCATCTAAGTAACAAAGGAGATTTGAGAAGTTTAGGTCCCCAAATATACTCAACATCATTCTCATGAAAGAGGCCGGGCTGTTACACAGACCTTGTGGCATGCGATTGTACTCATAAAGTCCCATTGGTGTGGTAAAGGCTGTGTACTTCTTGTCCTCTTCGTGAACTGGAATGTTATAAAATCCTGAGGTCAAGTCCATGGTGCTGAAAAATGCACTGCCACCAAGGGCTGCGAGGCAATCTGCTTGATGAGGAAGGGGATGAGCGTCCTTCACCGTTCGTGCATTCATCCACCTGAAGTCAGTGCATAACCTCAGACTCCCGTCTTTCTTCCATACCATGACTAAAGGGGAGGCATACTCACTAACTGACTTGCGTATAAGACCTACTTCTTCCATATCTGTCAATACCTTCCTCAGCTTCAGGTAATGAGCAGGCGGAACTCTTCTGTATGGTAGCCGGAAGGGTCTGTCATCAACCAGGTGGATACGGTGAACATAACCCCTGGCTTCTCCGCAGTCCAGATTATGTCTTGAGAAGATGTCTTCATATTTTGTGATGGTATTCACAAGCTTTTCCTTCCACTGGTCAGCTACCTGGCATCCATCAATGTCAATGTCTACTAATCCTAGATCAGACAGTCTTTGTTTCAGATTGTGGCAGCCATTGTCATCCTGCTTCTGTTCCATTGGGGTTTTCCTCACCTCATGAAGGCCCTGAAATATTGTTGCATCCTCAACAGCCAAGCATGTAGACACATCTGCCAACTTCATGTTACGTCTTAGGGTGAGATGTTTGTCAGAACAGTTTACTACCTTTAAAGGCACCCAGCCATCTCCCCACATGGGTGTAATAACTCTACCCACGAGTATGTTTCTGGGCATGACCTTTGACCTGGTAGGTTCGACTATTACAGTGCTGCCTGGAGACAATGCCACATTTTTAGGAAGTTTACCCCAAACTAAGTGTTCAGTCTTGGGCGAAAGAGTCACAGCTTGAGTGAGCTTCACTGTCCCAATCTTGCCATCGACTTGCTGTCCCTTCCATCTTGTGACACTTGTCATCATCTGCAGAAACTGCTCACCCTCTGGTGAGTGGGTCTGGCCATCCATGTTGTTGACGAGCTTCCAGTATTCATCCGTGCCTTTCATCTCATGCAATAGATGCTTAATGACATTCGATCCCAGGATGAGATCATCACGCTGTCCAGGAACAACTAGAGTGGGCACTTTAACATCAATCCCATAGATTTGCATCTCCAAATCATAGAAACACTTTGTTGAGGTCTTCTTCCCCCCACACCCCACTAATACTAACTCTGTGGGAGGCTGATAATGCTGAGGAAGGGCACCTGCTTCCAAAAGTCTCTGCTCCGCATGTTCACTTAATGTACAGGCCATAGACCCAGTGTCAAGCATGCCCTTAAGCTGCACTTTCCCATGTACAGACACAGAGGTGTAAAACAAATCTGAAAAAGCCTCAACTTCTTGTGAACCTAACATAACAATTTTCTCTCCTTCTTTCGCATCAGAGCACAAAATCTCATACGTTTTCTCAAGATCATCAAATTCTTTCTTGGGGGTAGACAGTTGAACACCCACATTTCCCCCCTTCACCTGTGGGCGTGTCAGTTTAACGGTTGCTGCTGTGGTGGTGAGTTTCTCTGCTGTTGTGGTGGGCGTCTTTCACCACCGGGATTGGCATAGCGTTCCCCCGGTTTAGGACAATTTGACTTCCAATGATCTGGGGAAAAGCACAGGAGGCACAGGTTCTCATGTCTACAGTGCATCACAGTGGAGTGATCTGTTGAGCCACAAACCCTGCATTCCCTACGCCTGAAGGGCTGGGTGGGGAAAGATGGTGCCTTGGCCTGTGTCTGTGAAACCATAACGGGTGGTATGCTCTTCTCTAAGGTACGTTCAAGCAGGTGAATGAGTCTCTCGATACTTGCACTCTGCCCATCTTGTTTGGCGCTTGATGTGAGAGAAGTGTCACTGCACGTACCAGCATTGACCCCGCCTTCACATGGAGTTATCTGGGGATGTACTGTTACTTGCTTTGAGGATACAGCGGTAGATTGACACATGGTGGCCTTCCTGCGGCGTTCATGTTCATAGATTCTCTCCTGTACTTCACTCGCAGTCCATTTCTCAGCAGACTTGTATTGGAATACTGCTGCCAGTTTGGGGTCAGGGCAGTATGTTACAAACATCCTAACGACATCAGAGTTGGAGCTGTCAATCTTCTTACCTTGTCTCTTAAGGCCCTCGTCAGCGACATCTACAGCCTTGTTCAATCGAACCCAGTACTCCATAACAGCCTCTCCGGGTACAGGTTTAGTATTGTAAAAATCAGCCAAGGGCATGCACGAATAGGCCAATTCACTGAAATTCTGTTTCAGAATGTCAAATACAATCTCTGGCTTCTCTGTAGGATCAACTGTTGTCTCATTGCGTAAATTTATCTTTACCATGTCTCTTGCTTTGCCAGATAATCGACTAATCAACTCATCTGATTGTTCCCCAACAAGACAACCCTTTCTCCTCAAGTATATTCTCATCAACTCCTCCCATTCATGAATGGAGCATTTGTCTGTACCATCTCCTCTATATGTAGGAGGTTCCTTTATGTCTGATTGCATGATGAACTTAATTTGACTGAGATCTACATATCCTACTGAGTCTGAATGATGATCACTTATCTTTTCTGTACTTACTGGTGGCTCATAAGTACTGGACCTGCCACTCTGTAGTTCTTCCCTAATGGAGCTCCCTATTTCCCGGGCTAGCTGAGTGACCAGCTCAGCTAGACCATCTACAGGGGCATTTGGATTAACACTAGATGAAGGGCTTTCATCCAATTTTTTTGTGGAGCAAAACATGGGGGAACCTCCTGCACCTACACACTTTACCGGGGTTTGATCAGAGTATGAGAAAAACCTCCCCCTCCCAGCAGTGAATTTGGGTTCATCACCATTATAAGATGCCATGCCACTAAAGTTACGTTAAAATGTCTGTTGATGAACACACTTCTATGTTGGTTAACGATAAACAGCGCTCTCAATACATCGTTGTCAGAAAAAAGAAAAGAAAAAAAAACTGTAGTTCCGATTTCTGCCACAAGGCGGCAAGAGTACCTCAATGATATTTTTAGTCTCTAGAGCAGCAGCGCCGCGGTGATTGAGCTGACGTCGATCAACGATGAATCCGGGTCACGGCACCAATGTAGCCGGTGCTATACTACACCGCTGTAACTCTGCGTTGTGTGTGGTTGATAGAGACCATAAACGTGGACTTTGGAGATCAGGTAGTTTTAATCAAGCAGAATTGACTCTCTGCATCTTGCATCTGCATCCAAAAGGAAATAAAACATTTGTAGAGCACATCTGTTCTGAGAATCGTCGCCTCTTTCTCTCTCAGTGCATCAAAATGATTTTAAATACAAAAATTAATACACTCTCTCCTTATTATACATAACATATTTTACATTGATAAAACCACATACCTGCATCCAAAAGGAAATAAAACATTTGTAGAGCACATCTGTTCTGAGAATCGTCGCCTCTTTCTACAACAGATGCACAATAGGAGGGACTGGGATCATTCGAGGAGCTAGCCATCGTTCACACATACAATAGCCTGCTAATACCTTAGCTAGCTATTAACCACATGTTGAATTCAGAATATTGATATCGTCCTAAAAAGTACAATTACAAGTGCATCTTAACAATACCATCCATTTATGAGTAACCTCTAAATATACATCATTATTCATGAACAAAACATTGTGTGTATGACTTTGTACTTAAAAGAATCAAACTTTTCTGAAGACAGAAAAAGCGTGCCTACCTCTCTCAGTGCATCAAAATGATTTGAGCACGAGCACGCCGGGCAAAACGTAAGTACACACTCCCCTTCTCCCAGGATGCAGGCATGCATAACAAATCAACACAACATATTGATATATGAACCTGGTGAAATTCACATAGTACTTCAACAACTGTTACAGATGCATACTGCCACCTGAAGTTTCTTATTTTACTACTTCTATGTGTTGGAAAACAAACTGAACAGATGCATAGTGCCACCTGGAGTGTGTTGTTTGAATGGGTATAAAGCCAAGGTTGGCTGTTTACAGCCAGCTGCAGTTATGGAATGTTTTCTCACCAGTATAATTACTTGGCTGATCCCTCCTGGTGACCTGGATGGAATTATATGATCCTTCCTTAACAACTAGACGGGTGGTTTGTTTAGCAACAAAACCGACCCGTGCAATAAAACCAATGCGTGCACAACTATGTGGCAAAACAGATGAGGTTGGCCTAGATTGTTGACAACATGTAAACTATATTTTGTCTCCACATATTTATTGAAAACCGAAACACATTTTCACAATGAGCACTTGTTGTCTCTCAAATACATTGCTACAGTTCTTTGTTAGCTAGCTAACAATATTTTTGCCATATTAGCATAGACTTCACATGAGTCAAAACACCACAAACCAGACATGGTAGCAATGACAATGAGTTGAAACGAGCCACCATAGATTCCTCACATGGCAGATTGTATAATTTTTGTGACGTTATCAACCAACCCTTCGATAGGAAGTCCCACCCAGTACTTCAAAATGGTGAAAGTCCTCAATGGTGCAGCCCATGCTAAAATATGCTTTTGGGCATTAGAATTCTCCATCTAAAGCTATGGGTTAACAACAGACTGCTGCAACCTGACTGAGCTCCATACGCAACCTCAGGAATTAGAAATAGCCACTAGCATTGTGTTATATTAAGACATATTTTCTACGTTTTTATTTTAGTTGCATTGGGACATCAGAGGGTGAATGTTGTAAGGAATAATAGCGCCCTCTGACAGACCTTGAGGCTGGCCAACAATTTGCTCCCGGCCTCCCACCAGGCTTCTTCTACAGTAGGCTACAAATTGAACGCAAAAGCAAACATCCACAAAAAATCCTTAATTACATATATATATTTTTTAAATGTATTCATTTATCTATTGTCGGTGTTCAGTAAAGTCTCTGTGAAATATAAGATATTACAGTTTTTAATATATCGTTGGTAGGATAGTCTTAATCGCAGATTGTTTAGTTTGTTTTCCAATGATAGCACATTGGCCAATAATTCCGAGGGTAGTGGTGGTTTACCTACTCATCTGTGAATTTATACAAGGCACACCGCTCTCCCTCCTCACCCTTTTTCTACTCTTTTCTTCACACTGACAAGGATTTGGGCTTTTTCTTGACAAAGCAGTATATCCTTTGCATCGGACATATTAAAGAAAAATCTTTGTCCAGTTTGAGGTGAGTTATTGCTATTTTGATGTCCAGAAGCTCTTTTCGGTCATAAGAGACGGTAGAAGCAACAGTATGTACAAAATGAGTTACAAACAATGCGATTAAAACAAAATAACACAGTTGGTTAGGAGTCCGTAAAATGGCAGCCCTCCCCTCCAGCGCCATTATTATTGTTATTTTATTTTACTTACAGTAGTGAGTGCATACATTTCCATACTTTTTTTATAGACATTAGCGCCTACCTTTTTATTTTCTTGTCCCATGTATGTCAGTGTTGGAGTTTTCAATATGCATTACAGACCTATGTGAGATACGTGTCAAATACATCTTCCTTCCATCCTTTGATGGATGCTTTCTGAATCGAATTGAAGCCTAGGTCTACTGTTATAACGCCTGGTGATGAACGCATCAAATTCTCGCTAAAACATTGAAATTAGGCCTAATGATTGCACTCACAACCACCTAATGCAAAATAAATGAACAAACTCATTGTATGTGGGTATGGTACCATGACGTAATATACTGTAACACTAAAATATAAACACATTAAAATAGTATTCAATGATTAACTTACAGATACATTAAGATAGGAACACTGTGTACTACAGGTATATCATAGTACTGTAATATTGACATGGAGTATTCAAATTAAAAACAACATATGAACAGTAGCCTATAGTATACATGTACATATAATGTAATATTTTACAACCTTGTATAGCAGCATAAAAAATTCACATCACACATATACACACAGACACAGAATGCAACTTCACTACATTTACAAATACACACAAAAAACAATTAAAGCTATACTTGTTTGAGGGACCACTCACATTCACAGGTGAAATAGTCAGATCAATGTGTGATAGAGATAGAGGCTAATACTCTCACAGTAACACTGAACATACAGTAGCCAACAGCTCCATTTTGATAACAGTTTGCAGTGACAGATTCTGTGAAAATTCATTTCCAGAGTAGATAGTTACTGGATGTCTGCCAGAGGCTGAGGGAGGTGAGGGAATATAACTCACTCTGATAGAATTCACAGAACCCACTCGCACACACAAGAACATACAAACACACACACACAATCAGTCATACTGATTGTGTGTGTATCAAACAGAATACATCACTGCAGGAAGAGAGAAGGGGAGAATAGATGACAAGGAGAGTTATTGAGAGTTAAATTGATAGAAAGGAGAGGGAGAGGGTCAGTGGAAACTGGAAAGCCTTGTAGCTGCATACCCTTTGACCTTTACAATACATACACAGAAATAAAACATATTTACACATACATGTATTTACCTTCAACGACTTCATGTTGATCTTTCCGTGTTCCTAAAAAGGCCAACGTCCCCATCCTCTCACAGGTCTATAAGACCCATATCACATTCAGCCTGTCAGATTTACACTCAGAAAACTATTTACACTGAGACACGTATAGGCATAGTACAGTAAAATGCCCTCAGATGTACAGATCTGGGTTGTTCCACGAAAAGAGAGCCTTTCGCTTCCCTTTGATATTAAAGTAGAAATGGTGCATTTTGAAAGTCTGTTACATTAAATGAAGTGCCCTTTAATATAGACCACATGGAGAATTAAATATGTCAATATATTCACTATATCAGATTTTTATAGGAATAAAGACTTGATAAAGTCTGCCTTTTTACATGTTTTTTCATGAACCCTCTGTGACTTCTAGGATGATTTTAACCCCCTTAACCACATTTCTCCATGTTTTCACCATCATTGTAAAGCCCTAGTTATTTTTGTTGCTTTGTAAAGTCATTTCTGAAGATTATTATTTATTTCATGTAATTTGTGATTCATTTACCTCTGTCCCTCATTTTAAGGTCAAACCTGAACTCTAATTTTAATATGGTGAAACTATTCCTACATAAATATTTTAATCAAAAGAAACATTGAACATCTAATAGTCAAATCATAGTGTAAAAGCAGGTGAGCTGGTTATACTATTTTTGGCAATTTTCTGGTGTTTTGTGGTGGAAAACTGAGCCGGTCAAGCATAACACGTCAACCCTGTTACCCATAGATAGACAGGCTAGAAATGTTTTAACAATTTAAAACATTTTGTGAAGCTGGCATTCAATTGACGCTTCCATCCCGCTTTCACAAGGGTTTTATGGCTGACTTAAGATGAAATCATCATTTTTTATTTAACCTCTTGAGATGGGGAAATGTTTTATTTTTTAAGTTGAACATGTGCTCTTTGTGGCAGAATGTTACAATTTGGTCAAATTAAATGTTTTACACTTCTCAAAAGGCACCAAATTGGTGGAACAACCCAACTGTATTTTAGTTCCCTTGACAGTGCCCTACAGAAGCACACTACAGAAGTGGAGAGCTGCTGCCTTTTGGTTTTCAGTACATTCAAGTAACGTCCGGAATCAAGTGTATTCCCACTTTTACCATCTTATCTACAGCGTCTTTCTGACTCCAAACCTTACCAGCTTCAGGACATGGTCGTTGGCCGACAACATATCCACACCTCTGTTGTCCTTAGTAGCATGTTTGTAACACTACATATTTATATTATCTAAAGGTCAATCCAGCAGTCTTATCAACACAATTATGTTCCACTCCACAGCCCATGATGAGTCTTTTAGCAGTCCAACATCAAGTCTGGAGTTGCGTCTGCTATTTACAATACGGCTGGATTTTCCCCCCTTTCAAATGCACAAGGACTCAGCTGTTCCTTACTGGACTTATCTATATCAAGGTGGTTCTGGTTGGTCAGATCAGGGTAAGGGTCAGGATAGTGTCTGAAGATCTTATGGATCCACTGGTTGTAGGATGTCTCAAGGTTGGGCCTCTAGTTGATGATGGGATAAAAGTTTGTCTCTAGTTGATCTGAGGTTCAGGGTAGTGTCTGAACACCTTGTGGATCCACTGTGTGTAGAAGGGGATGTTGATGAAGATGCCAGGGCGGTTGGCACGGGCACAGCCTCTGCCATGGACACTGACTCCCACTATGACCCTGCTCTCTCCTTCCTGGCACACCAAGGGGCCGCCATAGTCCCTCTGACGGAGAGAGACATAAAACATACATTAGTAAGGACATACAGTACTCTCCTGGTGAGGGCAAACTCTGTTCAAGTGTTTCAGTGCAGAACATTTCATTAGCAGTTCACCAGCCTCCTTACCTCACAGACCCCCTCATCCCTCCTCCCCCCAGCGCAGATCTTGGTGTCTGTGATGTGGAGGTTCCCTCTGTGTTGTTCTCTACACCTCTCATTACTGACCATGGGCAGATGGACCACCTTCAGAACACCCTCATGACCCGTCCCTGAGTGAGAGAAGTGGGGAGATTTTGATCAGTAGAGCTAATGAATAACCAGTTCCTTATCTAGATGATAAAATCCTGATGGGTATGATGGTATGTGTGTGTACCTTTGGTTTCGCCCCATCCATACATGCTACACATCGTACCCTCAGCAATAGAGCACCCAGCCACCGGCAGCTGAATGGTGTGAACACTGTCGGCAGGGAGGGCAGGCCTTACAGAGACAAAGACATAATCACATCAACAAAAAGTTATTTCAGGAGTAGAACTATGTAAATCGACCAGCTGTGTTTGTATATTTCTGTTTATGCACTCACTTGGCCAGCCGTATGAGGGCCAGGTTGGAGCCCTCAGGACCACAGACCACATGGGATATGGAGACTTCCTGTCTGAAGGAGCTGTTAGGAGCCGAGCCACGGAGGTCTGACACACCCAACCAAACACGGTACTCACTCAGGTCTGGAACACTGGTTGGAGACAGGTAAATGTAAGTATAAGAAAGAAATAGGTACAGAGGAAGAAAGGAATAGAGCTAAAAATGAATATTGAGAGAGAGAGAGAGAGCTAGAGGTCCAGTTACCATGAGGAGAAACACTGTCTGTCAGTGAGAACCCACTCCTCCCGTATAAGAGAACCTCCACACCAGTGACTGGACCTGGTGAAGAAACACAACACACATGATATCACACACTGGGGATGGATCTTTGCCAACTCCAACACTGGGACAGATGGTCTATACATCTGCCACAAGAGCAGTTTACACCTATATAATACAGAGATACAAAGCCAATTGTGTGTCTATGTGTGGTTACCCTTTCTGTATGCTGACCATCCAGCTTCCATCTGTAATGGCAATTGGAGCTCCTCCTACTATCCTGGTCCTCTTATGGATGAAACACAACACCTTGGACACCTCCACTGACAAGTTTAGAAAGAGGAAACTATGTTGAAAAAACTTGGTTTACCCGAAGAGGCACAAGATGAAAACCAGAAGGCGTGAGTTGAAGGACTGACCTCTCTGTGGAATGGTGTTCTCTGATGATTCACCTGTATGACAGAGGATGAAACACAAGATGGAGGTCTCAGGTCTCAGTGACAACATAGTGATGATGCCACTACAGCAGGTGTGTGTGTGTGTGTGTGTGTGTGAGACTCACATAGTTTGATGCTGCAGTAGTCCCAGGGTATAGCAGTGCTGTTAGTGTAACACCAGGGGCCGTATGTATCTCTGTCTGGGTTCCTACAGAAACTCCCCTCCTGTCTGACAGTCAGCACCGCTGCATCTCTGTCACCACTAAACACACGCAAAGAAGAAGCGTAGAGTTTATATAACAGTGTAAGAGATACAGTCAGCCTAGCATATTGAGCCTACCACAGGTGTGTATGGTTTCTCGCTCTCTTTTTCTCTCTCTCTCTCTCCCTCACATACACCCTCACACCTCCACTGACAGAGAAATTATGTTTGGAACGTGACCAACAGAATTCTTTCCCAGACATTCCTGGATGATAAGAAGAGGGGAATTCAGAGGAGGACCCATCACTGACGCACAGCGAGTGTGTGTGTGTGAGTGTGAGTTTGAGTGTGAGAGAGGGATGATCCCTCTGAGTCTCTTTAACATAAACAATAAACCGCTGATCCCTGACTAGGGTTGAATACCGGGAAACGGGTTACCGAGATTTCCTGCCCAAACCCACTTCCTTTTCACGGGATAAATACCTGCGAGAAAACCGGTATATTATAATAAATTATTTCTATGAACAGCATGATGTGAAATGGAACTGTTCAATTGTATGCAATGTCTAAATCTGTCTTCTCTATGGCCTTCTATCTGCATGCACAATCCCTGAGAGGCACAGCAGTCTAAGGCACAGGGATGGTGGATCTACCTCGGATTCCAAAAGTTGGAATTTCGAATCCAGCGATAGAAAGCCTATCCCAAACCTTAACCCTTGCATTAACCATTCAGAGTTAATGCCTAACCTTAAGATTTCATAGTTAATTAATACATTTAAACCAAACCTTAAAAATGTTGAATTAAAGCCTAAACTTAACCTTAAACACTTGAAATTTGACGTTTGTAACAACCTCGAAATTTGACATTTGAGAAACATGGATGAACGTCTAATTCTGAAGTGTGACTTTGAGAGCTAGTGTAACAGTACTCTTCTTGCGTTGTGTACAATCAATCATCGACACAAACTCCAACTTGTAGCACCAGTCATGGAGATTTATTCTGATAGAAACAGCACAAAATTGCACATCATGCAAGGCACGGCTCACCATCCACCTCTGCACTCACGCACTGTACAAAATATATACGAACCCCCCCACCAGACACAGGAAGTTGCTAGCTAGTATTAGCTGGAATTCTCTACAACAAAATGCACAACAAACATGCACCAAAAAACACTAAATCATATTCTAATAACATTTGCAAACAATTTGATATAAATTGTACATTTAAATCATCACTTGGGAGTATAAAAATCACTTTTGACATAGTGCTTTGCAACCAACAACTTACTGCTGGTTTGGTGCTTGTTCACTGGGACGATTCTAATGAAACATCCTCCCTCATAAGCAAGCCACGCAAACCAGCCAATAAGATACCATGTTGAGTAGGTGAAGGCAAGACAAAACTAAAACCAAAAACCCATTGGCTTAACAATAAAGTGGTAAGGGGAATCACCAATATAACCCTGTTACACTAGTTGGCAGCATAGATTATGCTAATTATGCTTATTATGCTTATCTAATTTACACATCTCCATCTGGCTTTCGGGGGTCACCTTAACTTTTTAATTGTAGAGATTTTTTTTTGTTGTTGTTAAAACAGCCTATCACTTGAAAATCATTGCTTTGGATCAATGAATAAGCCTGCACACTATTGCAATCTTTCTCGCAATCTATTCCTTTAAAATTGCCTCCAAAACAGATAATACTGTTCAAGATTCATATATATATATATATATTTTTATGTAACAGTCAAAAGTTTGGACACACCTACTCATTCCAGGGTTTTTCTTTATTTTTGCTATTCGCAAAAAGTGCCTTGCGAAAGTATTCGGCCCCCTTGAACTTTGCGACCTTTTGCCACATTTCAGGCTTCAAACATAAAGATATAAAACTGTATTTTTTTGTGAAGAATCAACAACAAGTGGGACACAATCATGAAGTGGAATGACATTTATTGGATATTTCAAACTTTTTTAACAAATCAAAAACTGAAAAATTGGGCGTGCAAAATTATTCAGCCCCCTTATGTTAATACTTTGTAGCGCCACCTTTTGCTGCGATTACAGCTGTAAGTCGCTTGGGGTATGTCTCTATCTGTTTTGCACATCGAGAGACTGAAATTCTTTCCCATTCCTCCTTGCAAAACAGCTCGAGCTCAGTGAGGTTGGATGGAGAGCATTTGTGAACAGCAGTTTTCAGTTCTTTCCACAGATTCTCAATTGGATTCAGGTCTGGACTTTGACTTGGCCATTCTAACACCTGGATGTTTATTTTTGAACCATTCCATTGTAGATTTTGCTTTATGTTTTGGATCATTGTCTTGTTGAAAGACAAATCTCCGTCCCAGTCTCAGGTCTTTTGCAGACTCCATCAGGTTTTCTTCCAGAATGGTCCTGTATTTGGCTCCATCCATCTTCCCATCAATTTTAACCATCTTCCCTGTCCCTGCTGAATAAAAGCAGGCCCAAACCATGATGCTGCCACCACCATGTTTGACAGTGGGGATGGTGTGTTCAGCTGTGTTGCTTTTACGCCAAACATAACGTTTTGCATTGTTGCCAAAAAGTTCAATTTTGGTTTCATCTGACCAGAGCACCTTCTTCCACATGTTCGGTGTGTCTCCCAGGTGGCTTGTGGCAAACTTTAAACAACACTTTTTATGGATATCTTTAAGAAATGGCTTTCTTCTTGCCACTCTTCCATAAAGGCCAGATTTGTGCAATATACGACTGATTGTTGTCCTATGGACAGAGTCTCCCACCTCAGCTGTAGATCTCTGCAGTTCATCCAGAGTGATCATGGGCCTCTTGGCTGCATCTCTGATCAGTCTTCTCCTTGTATGAGCTGAAAGTTTAGAGGGACGGCCAGGTCTTGGTAGATTTGCAGTGGTCTGATACTCCTTCCATTTCAATATTATCGCTTGCACAGTGCTCCTTGGGGGTTTAAAGCTTGGGAAATCTTTTTGTATCCAAATCCGGCTTTAAACTTCTTCACAACAGTATCTCGGACCTGCCTGGTGTGTTCCTTGTTCTTCATGATGCTCTGCGCTTTTAACGGACCTCTGAGACTATCACAGTGCAGGTGCATTTATATGGAGACTTGATTACACACAGGTGGATTGTATTTATCATCATTAGTCATTTAGGTCAACATTGGATCATTCAGAGATCCTCACTGAACTTCTGGAGAGAGTTTGCTGCACTGAAAGTAGAGGGGCTGAATAATTTTGCACGCCCAATTTTTCAGTTTTTGATTTGTTAAAAAAGTTTGAAATATCCAATAAATGTCGTTCCACTTCATGATTGTGTCCCACTTGTTGTTGATTCTTCACAAAAAAATACATTTTTATATCTTTCTGTTTGAAGCCTGAAATGTGGCAAAAGGTCGCAAAGTTCAAGGGGGCCGAATACTTTCGCAAGGCACTGTATGTCATCTTCCAACTTCAACTGAATATAGATCCGCACACACTACACGACCAAAAGTATGTAGACACCTGCTTTTCAAACATCTCATTCCAAAAGCATGGGCATTAATATTGAGTTGGTCCCCCCTTTGCTGCTATAACAGCATCCACTCTTCAGAGAAGGATTTCCAATAGATGTTGGACCATTGTTGCGGGGACTTGCTTCAATTCAGCCAGAAGAGCGTTAGGGAGGTCGGGCACTGATGTTTGGTGATTAAGCTGGCTTGCAGTTGGTGTTCCAATTCATCCCAAATGTGTTCGATGGGTTTGAGGTCAGGGCTTTTTGCAGGCCAGTCAAGTTCTTCCACACCGATCTCGACAAACCATTTCTGTATGGACCTCTTTTTGCACGGGCATTGTCATGCTGGAATAGGAAAGGGCCTTCCCCAAACTGTTTCCACAAAGTTGGAAGCACTGAATCGTCTAGAATGCCATTGTATGCTATAACGCTAAGATTTCCCTTCACTGGAACTAAGGGGCTTTGGCCGAACCATGAAAAACAGCCACAGACCAAACGTTACAGTTAGCACTATGCATTGGGGCGGGTAGCGTTCTCCTGGCATCAGCCAAACCAAAATTAGTCCGTAGGGCTGCTAGATGGTGAAGCGTGATTCATCACTCCAGAGAAGGCATTTTCACTGCTCCAGAGTCCAAAGGCAACGAGATTTACACCACTCTAGCCGACTCTTGGCATTGCGCATGGTGATCATAAGTTTGTGTGTGGCTCCTCAGCAGAACCCCATTCGATGAAGCTCCAGACGAACAGTTATTGTGCTCACATTACTTCCAGAAGCAGTTTGAAACTCGGTAGTGAGTGAGACTATTTTTACGCGCAACACGCTTCCGTACTCAGAGGTTCCGTTCTGTGAGCTTGTGTGGCCTACCATTTTGCGGAAGAGCCGTTGTTGCTCCTAGATGTTTCCTCTTCACAATAACAGCACTTACAGTTGACCAGGGCAGCTCTAGCAGGGCAGAAATATCACAAACCGACTTGTTGAACACATATCCTGCACCAGCATCGCATGTTCTCTCCGAGCTTCATTGAAATAGGTTAGTAATTCCAGTCCTATAATACAGTATAATACAATACAGTACAGTAATACCACACTCAAAAATACTGGCCTACTGGAGCTTAACACATTTATAAACCAAAGAGAGCATAGCTACATTTATGGCCTTTTATGTTTTTCTGTCATGCTTAATGTGCGGTAGCACAAACAGTATATTATACAGTGCATTCGGAAAGTATTCAGACCCCTTGACCTTTTCCACATTTTGTTATGTTACAGCCTTATTCTAAAATGCATTAAATCAAATCCAATCCTCATCAATCTACAGACAATACCCCATAATGACAAAACAAAAACAGGTTTTTAGAAATGTTTGCAAATGTAAAAAAAAACAAAACAGAATACCTTATTTACATAAGTATTCAGACCCTTTGCTATGAGACTCAAAATTGAGCTCAGGTGCATCCTGTTTCCATTGATCATCCTTGAGATGTTTTTACAACTGATTGGTATTCACCTATGGTAAATTCAATTAATTGTTGTTTGTTTTGGAAAGGCACACACACGTGTCTATATAAGATCCCACGGTAGACAGTGCATGTCAGAGCAAAAACCAAGCCATGAGGTCGAAGAAATTGTCACTGACAGAGCTCTAGAGTTCCTCTTTGGAGATGGGAGAACCTTCCAGAAGGACAACAATCTCTGCAGCACTCCACTAATAAGGCGTTTATGGTAGAATGGCCAGACGGAATACACTCCTCAGTAAAATGCACATGACAGCCCGCTTGGAGTTTGCCAAGTTGGTACCTTAAGGACTTTCAGACCATGAAAAAAAAGATTATCTGATATGATGAAACCAAGATTTAACTATTTGGCCTGAATGCCAAGCATAATGTCTGGAGGAAACCTGTCACCATCCCTGCGGTGAAGCTTGGTGGTAGCAGCATCACGCTGTGGGGATGTTTTTCAGCTGCAGAGAATAGGAAACTAGTCCGGATCGAGGGAAAGATGAACGGAGCAAAGTACAGAGAGATCCTTGATGAAAACCTGCTTCAGAGCGCTCAGGACCGCAGACTGGGGAGAAAGTTCACCTTCCAACAAGGACATCGACCCTAAGCACATAGCCAAGACAACGCAGGAGTGGATTCGGGACAAGTCTCTAAATGTACTTGAGTGGCCCAGCCAGAGCCTGGACTTTAACCTGAACGAACATCTCTGGAAAGACCTGAAAATAGCTGTGTAGCAACGCTCCCCGTCCAACCTAACAGAGCTTGAGAGGATCTCGAGACTGTAATTGCTGCCATAGGTGCTTCAACAAAGTACTGAGTAAACTTTTTTATTTTTAATACATTTGCAAAAATGTCTTAAAACCTGTTTTTGCTTTGTCATTATGGGCTATTGTGTGTAGATTGATGAGGAGAAAAAACAATTTCATCCATTTTAGAATAACGCTGTAACGTAACAAATTGTGGAAAAGGTCAACGTGCCTGAATACTTTCCGAATGCACCGTAAATGCTGTCTTGGATAACTGCACAATCTTTTACACTCTTTTGGGAATGGACTGTTAAAATGTCTTTAATGTATGGCTCATCAAGCTCAGGTAGCATCATGCTTGAATTTTCATGCCGATTCGTGCTCTAATCAAATTGAGACATATTTATATGCTTTATATGTTTTAGAATGACACTTCCGGTTTTGACTGGAAATACCAGGTCACCCGGGGGAAAAGTGACTAATTCTCGGGATGAAACATTTGTAAATTACCGGGAAAATATTAAACTCTATCCCTGACCTCTGACGTCTAACCCCTGGGTGGGAGCCAAGCAGAGGAGCTGTTTGGATTTGAAGTGTTCCCGAAAAATGAGGAGGCTCAGGTTCAGAGGTGAGGCTTGAAGCATGTCCCCCAGATGCTTTCACAAACACACACACACACACACACACACACACACAGCATATGTTTTCCCTAACCCCTATCCCTAATTCTAACAGTAACCCTAAATCTAAACCTAACACCTATGTATGATTTCAGACAGTAGGGCTCACATTTTTTGTTTACTACGTCATCAAATTGTGTATTACGTCATCCATTTTGTTTGATATGTCAGGTCATGCAAAAACAAAAAGTGTTTTTGGGACACTTCATCCATTTACATGTGAAATGCATGGGGTTTTTCCATATAGGTAGGGCACTCCCTCTGGCATCCACCCACACACACAAAGATGTGTAGTGTGTGGTTTTGCTACCTGTTGCTGTGGTCACTCCAGAGGGAACAGGGAAGACCTGACCTAGTCCTGGAAACCTCGCCTCTGTAGTTCTCTCCACTACCCGTGTAGCAGTCTGAAACACATACATGAGACCAAGCTAATGAAATATGAAAACATATTTATGTTAATGTAATAGAATATTACAAACCAGCCCCAGGGGAATATATTAGGAAAACTATACTGATCTCTGTTGTCTTGACTGGTAGTCCACAACATGACTGTTCTGGACCTGTTAGTTGTTTAGCACCACCTAGTGGCAGTTTATGTGCAGCAGTGTAAAATGTACCTGTTTGTGTCATGTGACAGGAAGCAGTTTCAGATGTGAAGCAATGTGCAAGTGTGACAGAGTAGTTACAATCCTTCAACATCATTCTTTATAAGCTTCATATGACGCAATGTCTGTAAGTACATGTGTTTATTAACACAAGATAAATGTTTATCACATATAATGTTCATGTTTCTGTAAAATATGAATAATTGAGTTAGCTGTTAGCTACTTTGCATTAGCTTCACTGCTATTTATCCCTAGGGACACCTAGCTGAGCAATATCAAGCATACAGTTGTATTCTAGTAACTTTATTTTATATGTGGCTCTAGATTGAGTACTCTTATTCCTTATTTCATACATTTAGTACAGTTATTGTGGATGACATTCTGTGCTCTATATTACTGTAACTGAAAACATGTACTTTTGTGTTTGCAGTTTCACACTGTGAAAGGGCTACTGTACATTTAGCCAGTCCAGTATAGTGAAAAGACAGGCACGGCTACACGTAAGAGAGGAACCTCCATGTTTAGCAGTAAGGATTAAAGATTTAATGGGCTGTCATCTCGGCGCAGAAGAAGCCATCACGACATCGCCAGCTTTAGTCTTCCCCTACATGCCACGCTTACCTCACATCATGGAGGAAAGTAGTAAGGACAATTCTACGCAGAAAGATGAAAACATTAAAGAGAAACATGGAACATTCAATTCACAGTCTAAGTTTGCGCTCTTACAAATCATCAGTCAGTTCGAGGTCGTCAGCCAGTTCAAGGGATAGTTTAGTTATTGCCAAAGCGAAAAAAAGTGAAGTTGGCTTTGTCTTTGGAAAGGCCAAGCTGGCTCCCCAGTCAGAACTCACTATCCCTTGACTGGAACTATGTGCAGCCATGGTGGCAGTCCAGATCGCAGAGTTGATAGTTGAGGAGATGGATCTGAAGTTTGACAGCATCACATACTATTCGGACAGCAAAGTGGTGCTTGTGTACATCCACAACCAAACAAGGCGGTGCTACGGCTACGTGAGCAACAGAGTTCAGCGTATTTGGCAATCCACATTCCCAGACCAATGGAGGTACGTGCCCGCAGATCTCAACCCAGCTGACCATGAGTTTAGATCCGTAACAGTAGCCCTCAGCAACACAACATGGCTGTCTGGACCAGCTTTTCTTCAGAATCCTGCCCTGCACTCCTCCAAATCTCTAGAGTTGTTTGGCCCTATCAACTCTGCTTCCGACTCTGAGATATGGCCACAGGTGACTTCTAATGTCACTCAAGTCTCCAAGAACCTGCTGAGCTCCAAACGTTTTGAGCGTTTCTCCAAATGGAACAGTCTCATAAGGACAGTAGCACGCTTAATCCACATAGCTCGGATCTTCTCTCAGTCTGCACAAGAGAGCAGCTGCCATGGATGAAACATCTGTCTGAAGAATCCCACTGAAGAAGAGCTGGAAAGAGCCAAAGTGTCCAAGACGAATGTTATGCAGAGGAATTTAGGTGCATAACAGCAGAACACAGTTTTCCCACTGACAGCAGTCTACGAAGTCTGCATCTTATTGTTGACAGTGACAGGCTGCTCAGAGTTGGAGGCCAAATCAAGCAATCTAAATTAGGAACAAACAATGTCAACACCATCATCAATCCAGGTCGTCGCCACCTGGCAACCTTACTTGTGTGTCACCGCCATGAAACATCAAGGGAGACATTTCACAGAGGATGCCATCCGAGCAGATGGACTCTGGTTGGTTGGAGCTAAGAGATGTATATCAGGAGTGCACTCTTCAAGTGTGTCGTGTTCAAGAAGCTCCATGGGAAGACGGAACACCAGCAGATGACAGAACTGCCAGCTGAGCGGCTACAGGTTGCACCACCTTTCACCTACGTCGGTGTGGACGTTTTTGGACCATGGGAGGTGGTCTCACGCCGCACCAGAGAAGGTCATGCCAATAGCAAATGGTGGGTGGCGATGTTCTTGTGCTTATGCAAAAGAGCTGTACGCAAAGAAGTAATTGAATCACTAAGTGCTTCCAGCTTCATACATTTTCTGAGAAGATTATTCTCAATCAGAGGTATAGCAAAGCAGATATGTTCAGATTGCGGTACAAACTTTGTTGGTGCGTACTGAGGATGATGGATCAAGCTCCAGTTCAGAGAACATGGAGAGGTATCTCCAAGAACAGAAATGTACCTGGGTGTTCAACCCTCCTCACTCATCCCATATGGGTGGTGCATGGGAGCAGATGATTGGTATTGCACGTCGCATCCTTGACTGCATGATCCTCTAAGGTGGAACTTCACGCCTTACACACAAAGTCCTGACAACATTGATGGCTGAGGTCACTGCTGTGACGAATGCCAGGCTTTCATCCAAGCATCTTCAGACCCGGAATCACCCCTCATCCTCATCCCAGCTATGCTCTTGACACAGAAGACTGGTGTCCCCTCTCCTCCACCAGGCATGTTCTGGGAAGCAGAACATTCGTTTTTGGGAAGTGGACATTCATTTTTCCAATGACCTGAACCTTGACAGTAGTGACACTCCTGCCCAAAGTCAGCTTTACCATGGGAGTCAGGCTCAACCCTAGTCTTCGTGCGGATTTGCGGTGGGAATTTACGCACTGTAGCCCGCTGGCAAGGAAAAACTCCCCAGCATGCTGGCAAATTCCACCAAGCCACGGATGTGCCCCCGAGACAACTGCTCAGTCCACAGACACCACACAAAAATAACTAACATTAACCATGCCCAACATATTCCAAAAAAATGAAACATGTCGCTAAGCCTATCAGGGGAAAAAGGCTATAGCTCTGGGTAGCAAGTTCCACTACCCTACCCAAATCTCCCACCGAGGTACACAGCCGATTACTCACTTCAGACTGACGTCCCAACATAAAGTAGAACAAGAGTTTCCAGGCTAGGCAGGGCCTGGAAACTAACCATTATACTCTCTCCAACGCAGCACACAAACCAAACAACAAAGGCAACCAATACTGGGCCTATCAAACTCAATATGCAAACCAAACACTTACCTCCACGGTCTCCCAAACCAATAGTTCAAATATCCTGGATGAGCCCCCACTTGTCACGAACCAGCTCAAAGCCCGTAACAAAAGGGAGACAACGTGCAGATAAGGAGTAACAAAATATATATTTATTAACTAAAGCAACTAAGGAAAATATACAATGGTGTGTGTAATCAGTAATCAGTAGTGTAAGTGAGTGTTTTGCATGCATGAATGTGATAATGCAGGGTTTTGAAAGGTGCTAAGGCAAACAACCAAAAACCACCAAGACACACAACAAAAACTATCAAAGTTTCTGCATGGAAAGAGTCTCCTCCATGAATGGGGAAGTGGTGTATTTATCCTGGGAGACACCGGGCCCAGGTGTTTCCCATGTAGCTGACGACCCTCCCAACTCCACCCACCAGCATCCTAATAAGGAAACAACAAAGAGAGAATACGGCAGACAGAGTGGGAGGGTCGTCACACTACAAGCAAGAGTGGAAGCAGGTACAAAGTCTTGTTGACACCTTTTGGAACCGGTGGTGGCAGGACAAGAGCACAGATCTTAAAGAAGGGGAAGTTGTCTTAACTTCTTGATCCTACTTGAGACGCAGATGTCTCAACTAGGCACCTGGAAATGCAAATGCGCTACGCTAAATGCTAAATGTACTCGTTAAAACTCAAACCTTGATCAAAATTCACAAGCAGGGTATTGAATTAAAGCTACACTCGTTGTGAACCTAGCCAACAAGTCAGATTTTTAAAATGCTTTTCGGCGAAAGCATGAGAAGCTATTATCTGATAGCATGCAACACCTCAAAATGCCTGAATGCGACGTAAACAAAGACTTTGCTTATCCGGCGCTGCACAAAACGCATAAATAAAATATAAAACATTCATTACCTTTGACAAGCTTCTTTCTTGGCACTCCTATATGCCCCATAAACATCACTATTGGGTCTTTTTTTCGTTTAAATCGGTCCATATATACCCAAAATAGCTTTCTATGGAAGCTGTGTCATTCAGAAAAAAACATTGTTTTTAAACGCTGCGTCATTTTTTTAAATTAAAAAAGTCGACGATAAACTTTCACAAAACACTTCGAAATCCTTTTGTAATCCAACTTTAGGTATTAGTAAACGTTTATAATCTATCAAAATGATTACAGGGCGATGTATATTCAATAGCTCCTCGTCTGCAAATCAATGGCTGCCAATGTCCACATTGAAAACATCCTGGTGGAGACCGGAAGAAACGGAATCCAGATAGTTGGATTTTCCAACAAAAAATTCAATTGAAAATGACGACAATGGCGACATCGTGTGGAATTTGTATGAATTGCATGCAGGTCGATATTACATTTTGTCCCCTTTTAACAACCCATGAAAGTGACTTATGGAAATTATTTTTAGCTTTCAGAGAGCAGTTTTTCTTGCGTTTTTCAATGAAACACACGATCTGTTATAGTCACAGCCGTGATTTAACCAGTTTTAGAAACTTCAGAGTGTTTTCTATCCACACATACGCTGAACGCTGAAAAGTTGCGCGATTTTTAACAGAATGTTCGAAAAAGGAAGGGGTAGACTTAAGAGGTGAAGGACAGTCAGCCTAAAATAAATAAATGGCCTATGGCCATCGTTGTGAACACCCTTAACAGCTGGGATGGGATGGTGAGGAAAGTCAATGTGAGAATTGTCAAGGAGGGAACTCTGAAGGTCTTCTCTCGGCCTACCTCTGAAGTGGTTATCCTTCTTTCTTCAGAAGACCACAGTGGTCAGAGTTAGGTTAATGGGGATCGTTAAAGACCCCAGGCGTGGAGTGTTCTGGACCTGTTAGTTGTTTAGCACCCCCTTGTGGCAGTTTAAGTACTTTGAATCAGCTTCAATGCTATTTCTCCCTAGGGACACCTAGCTGAACAATATCAAGCATAGAGTTACATTCTAGTAACTTTATTTTATACTTGGCTCTTGAGTGAGTACTCTTATTCCTTATTTCATACATTTAGTACAGTTATTGTGGAAGACATTTCGTGCTCTATATTACTGTAACTGAAAACATGTACTTTTGTGTTTGTTGCAGTTTCACACTGTGATTCAAGAAACTTCCAAAACGGCACCCTGCTTCTCACAGAGTTATTTGAATGAGTGTTTAGCTAACTGGATAGCTGAATAAGGGCTACTGTACTTTTAACAAGTCGAGTATAATGACCATAAAACAACTGTCACAAAACTGTCCCAGGCCCGAGGTTCCCATCTGAGTGTGAGAAAAGCACAACCATACATAATATGAATCCCACAGAGTCCCTCACAGCTCCTCCCTTTTGATACTATCCAATGGGACATACAGTAGCTTCTTTCTCCTCTCTATCCAATGGTTTATAGCTTCTATCCAATGGGACAGAGCCTCACATCACTGTCCAATGTGTCAGAGCTAGTTTGTTTATGTGTAGTGGGCTATCATTACCAGAGTCCTACAGATGTGGGATCTTCATTTTACCAATATTGTTACAGCAAAATAATTCACAGTGGTGGAAAAAGTAGCCAATTGTCATACTTGAGTAAAAGTATCAAGATAACTTAATAGAAAATTACTCAAGTAAAAGTTACCCAGTAAAATACTACTTCAGTAAGTCTTAAATATACAGTACCAGTCAAAATTTTGGAAACATCTACTCATTCCAGGGTTTTTCTTTATTTGTACTATTTTCTACATTATAGAATAATAGTGAAGACATCAAAACTACGAAATAACACATATGGAATCATGTAGTAACCAAACAAGTGTTAAACAAATCAAAATAGATTATTCAAATTAGCCACCCTTTGCCTTGACAGCTTTGCACACTCTACAGCACTCATTGAACTATGATTGTCTGAGACCTGAAGACTTGTATCATCTCCTGGAGCAATGTTACAATAGGCTCTCACCTTGAGATTCAGCGTTCTGTTTGCCACAGCGGGGGATGTTAGTGCAGAACGCTGTGCGAACGTTAGGGTCTGAAGTGAAGCACCATGGGAGGTCACGTCCATCTGGGTTCCTGCAGTTGTTCTCCCTCAGGTCTCTGAAACACACACACACACAAAGATAGATTCACACAAAGACAAACATATTGTGTGTAGGGCTGTCGATACAAGTGCGGTTCACTCACTTGCAGCGGTAGTTCTGGGGAACGTATGAGTGGTTGTGGGGGTACTGTGAGTCCCAGCGTTGACAGATCACCCCACTGGGTGTTACTGCTACTGACCCTCTGTAGCCCTCACCTTGACCCCAGAAACACATAGTAGTCACTTCCAACTCTACCACACTGTCTGTGGCTGAGAAAGGGAGAGAGAGAAAGAGACGGAGACAGATTAAACATAGCCATATCACCTATACCCTCTGTTATACTGAAATAGTTTCTCCTTGAGGCCAACGTGCCACTCGGACACTGTAACAAGGACAAGGCTGACTTGGACTTAACTGCTCTATACAATACATTGTACTCAATTAGCTGATGAATTAAGTTGCAATAAGAAGGACATAATTCTGACTAAATTTTCCCAGAAATATACGGTAGCATTTTAGCTGTCTAGAATCTAAACTGACAGTTTTCTGTGGATCTGTCTGAAAATAGACTGCTACTAGTAAGGATAATAAAGACAGGTACAGGGAGTAGAACAGGCCAAAACAATATAGCTCTTTGTTTCTATGTCTTTCTTTCTGCCTGGCCTTCTACCTAGTTTAAGGGTTAGACCATAAAACTAGACTGGGTTGACTTCCAAGGCCTGTATCAGATACTACAATGAGACAAAGAAAGAGTCCAACTGAAAAGACGCCATCTTGTAAAGACCGAGTTCCAGAGCTCCTGATTACTCAAACAGAGCAGTGAAGAGCCAGACAGAGAAAAACAAAACACACTTGCAGCGTTTAAGTGCTGTTCTCTGTCAACCTTCTATAGATAGACTCTCTTCACTTCAGCCCTCAACAAGCAGAAATATGATGACTATAGAGATGTATTTCTCTCTCTTCCTCTCTTGTATAAACACACCCCCCCTCATCTTTTATGTAACTGGAGCATAATATGTGTGACTTCTGTGTGTCTGATATGAGGTTTACATAGCAGAGTACCTGAGCTTTCTAAAGTGTGTGTGCACATACGTTTGTGTTTGTGTACGCATGTACTGTATGTGTGTGTCTTTGTGTGCGTGTGTGAGTGTGTGCATGCATGTGTGTGTGCTTGTGCATGTGTGTGTGTTTGTGTGTGTGAAAAGTACTAGAATTACAGGACAGTTGCAAGGGCCTGTTTAGAACAATAAAAAGTGAATGAAGCAGGACACCAGAGTAAAATGAGAGGGTGTGTGTTCCTTCAAACAGCATTCCTCATCCTTAGCCAATCAGAGAGAGAGGAGGGGGCAGAATGACAGGTAAAGGAAGCTGTACATTTGGATTAGTTACTCACACCACACACAGACACACGCATGCACACACAGACACTCACAGCAGGCTGTGATGTTGCAGTACTCCCAGAGTGTGTGTGGGTTCGTGGTGAAACACCACGGTCGTTGACGTCCATCTGGGTTCCTACAGTAGTTATCAACCAGGCCTTTATCAGGATACCTGCAACACAACATACAGAGGGAAGAGTAGGATTTAAACAAGTCATTGGGACAGATAGAGATACACATGAGCAATGAGGTTAACTGGTTAACTGACTTGTTCACGGGCAGAAAGACAGATTTTTACCTTGTCAGCTCCGGGATTCGATCCAGCAACCTTTCAGTTACTGGCCCAATGCTCTAACTACTAGGCTACCTGCCGCCCCGCTGCTGCCCCGTGGGTGATTGAAAGATGAACTGAGGTCCACACTCTAGTCCAGTTGGTGGCGGTAATGCACCTTAAAGTTGGTTGCCAATCACCATAAAAAGTCCACAGAAGAAGAAGAAAAAGACTGAAGGAGGAAAGATTACTAGAAACTAACTAGGTTTCCCTTTCATTTGTGGATTAATTGTCTGAGTAGAGAACACACAATTTTGTATGACTCAAAATGGGTCCAAATTCTACAAAGACCCAGAAAAAAAGGACCTTGTGCATGTCAGGTAAAATGTGACTCATTTCAGGAAACTAAGCATATGTCTCTGGTCACTACTTCACAGCAGAGCCATTAGAACGTAAACTTTTTTTTAAATCATTTGTTTTTTGGCAGAAATTACTTCTGGAACAGGCAAACTTTCCTGTGCCTTAATATCTGTAAATATGAGTACAATTGTTAAATTAAAAGCCTAGTTGGTTTAGCCACAGAAAAAGACAGCAATGATTGGCTGAGATAATGAGTGGGCTGGACATGACGAGAGATGAGTTTGGATTGTTCTACCATATACTGTAGCACGCTTCTGTCTATTTGAGCTGGTCAGTATGCGTAGATAATCCTGTCTAACGTTTTTTTTAGAACTGCGTAAGTGTTGCTCTCCACTTTCTGGAGGACCGAGTTTTGAAATCAGTGTAATTAGAGTATGATAGCTAAGGAGATGAAGAAAACACCTGTCTATGGATTACATCTTCAAACAAAGGGCAACATTGGCATCTGTGACAGGGATGATGTATACGATAGTCTAGCAAGCTACATTTTTAGATATTACACATTTCTAATTTTGGCAGAAAATAGTTTTTATTTCAAGTTAAAGTATACTGTTAGCTAGCTAGCTAACGTTAGCTGGCTGGCTCACCAGCTAACATTACGTGCATGATCTTATTATTCGTAACTGTTGATAGACATAGCTGGTAACGTCGCTCTGGCTATCTTCTCCGATTTCAGTGCACTCTCATCTGATTGTGCCAGAGTGCAGAATAACTGACAAATTTATGAACGCTTAACACCCTTTGAATATGGCCGGTGTCAGTAAACGTTGGGGGAAAAGTGTTAATTGTTGCAAGGAGCGCAGCTGCAGTCACCAACGCTATGGATAACATAACAAAATAGCCTAACCAGCTCTGCTATGGTGAGTATAATCGTCAATGAGCTCTCATTTGTGTCTGGGAAAAGCCAACGTTAGCTAGCTAGCTTGGGTGCTTGACTGCTGTTTTTAGGACAGAACACTTGGATCAACCCTTAAAGAGATGGGTGGGGCTAAAGCTTAAGAGGGTGTAAAAATGCTGAATGGGTGTAGACAACTATGAGGTCTCCAGTGCATACCAAAACATTCATAGACCATTTTCTCAAAACTGAGGTTACAAGGATTTGACCATTTAAAAAAAAAAGCCTAAAATTACATACCCAAATCTAACGGCCTGTAGCTCAGGACCTGAAGGACATAATATAATATTGCAGTTTAGGCCCAATGTAGATGTTGGTCACTAGATGGCAGCAGTGTGTGTGCAAAGTTTCAGATTGATCCAGTGGAGCATTGCAATACTGCACAGTATTTTGTATCAAGTCTACCCAAATGTGCCGAATTGGTCAATTTATACATTTTCAAGTTAATAACTACAGAGAACATACAAAAATTATATGGTAATACAACATGTAAGTTTACACTCTCCCAGGAATGTCTTACATTATGGATCATTTAGCTTACACTAACTTTCACAAATCTAGATAAGAACCCAGTTCCTACATTTGAATATAAAAATGTATTTTATCAAACAAAACTATGCTACATTTTATCGCTAGGATGACAAATCAGAGCAAGATTACTGAATGTAAGTACATTATATACCTTCAGAGGTGAATGTATCAAACCAGTTGCCGTGATAAAAGTTCTTTGTTGTTGTGCGCTCTCCTCAAAAAATAGCATGGTCTTTTTTCACTGTAATAGCTACTGTAAATTGGACACTGCAGTTAGATTAACAAGAATTTAAGCGTTCTGCCCATATAAGACATGTCTATGTCCTGGAAAGTTTGCTGTTACTTACAAAATCATGCTAATCACATTAGCGCACTTTAGCTCAACAGTCCTGGTATAGGGACACAAATCCCGTAGAGGTTATCAACTTTCAAAGCAGAATTACTTTCACATTGGTCCTCAAATGCAGTGTATGATATACCAGTTTGTAGCTCTGTGTCTCTGCTTTTATCAAATATTTAAAAAAAACTATTCATATTTTTGCTACATATGACCGAATCAAGGCCGTCGGTCACAAATAACAACCCAATGTTTATATCCCAGGGCAAATTAGCTAGAATCAGCAAGCTAGCTAGCTAAATGTGCATGATGGTTTTATGTGGATGAATGACACAATAATGGGCCTCAGGATTTAATCATGGTATCTCTGTGCATTTAAATTGCTATAGATGAAAATGCAATTGTGTTCATTGTCCGTAGCTTATGCCTGCCTGCCCATACCATAACCACACCGCCACCATGGGGCACTGTGGTCACAATGTGGACATCAGCAAACTGTTAGCCCACACGACTCCATACACGTGGTCTGCGGTTGTGAGGCCGGTTGGACGTACTACCAAATTCTCTAAAATGCAGTAATCATGCCAATTGCATGCTCCCTCAAAACTTGAGACATCTGTGGCATTGTGTTGTGTGACAAAACTGTACATTTTAGCATGGCCTTTTATCCTCCCCAGCACAAGGTATACCTGTGTAATGATTATGCTCTTGATATGCCACACATATCAGGTAGATGGCAAAGGATCAATGCTCACTAAAATGGATGTAAACAAATTTGTGCACAACGTTTGTGAGAAATAAGCTTTTTGTGCGTATTGAACATTGAAATACATTGAGTTGGGTTACTTGAATGGTTCTAGGCAACTGGTTTCCAGCCAAAAATGTTGTTAGCAGAAGTGATTACTTTTTATAGTGCAGGTGTTCTCCATCTCATTCCTCCTGGTGATAGATTTAATATTCACCACTGCATCCCGTATCAAAAGGTTGGCTGGCTCTCATTAAAGTCCCTTAGATAAATGCATTACTCCATTTGTGTTTACAAAGCCCTACTACACAAGCTTCCAACTTCCCTAACTTCATTGCTAATGTATAAAATAATGAGATAACCAACCCTGTGAACGGGTTTGGTAAATATTCAGATTCCTTGAGTTTCCATGGAATTTGGAAAATCAGCTTTTAGTTTTCATGCGCCACATTTTTGGAATCACTTATACAATTAATTACATTTGGATTTCCTGGTGCCACTAGGGCATTTTAAAACCCTGATGATAAATGAGTTCACTGAGGTGTGCATTTGTTTTGAAACATTGATGTAATAACTTGTTTATGATGGCTGTGATGTTGGTGATGTTCTGGTGTAGTGTGCTTGTTCTTTTACTTTATGGTCTCAGGGCACCATTGGAAATGAGACCATGGTCTCAATTGGGCTCCCCTGATAAAAACATATCTATATATAATAATATATATATATTTTTAATGTAATACTAACAGAGATTCAGAGGTGCTGAGGGCATCTTCATCACAGAGGTGAAGGGTGTGTGTGTGTGTGTGATTGTGTGTGTGTGTGTCCTGCCCCAGCAGCAGGTGGTGTGGATTAGTGTTAGACTTGTTAACACGTCTTTAATCATCCCTTTGTTTCTGTAATGAAGAGGCCCCAGAGCCTCATACTGAGAGAAAGTGAGTGTGTGTGTTTCTGTGTGTGTGTGCGTGCATATGTGTGTGTTACCTCTTGGGGTGGAAGAGGTGTTTGTGTGGTTCCTCCAGGTCCCAGCGCTGACACTCCCATCCTGTCTCTGTGTGATCCATGGGACCTCTGTAGCTCTCCCCGTTACAGCTCACACACTCCACTGGACACACACAAGGGTGATATTTTAATCTTCTCACATGCCATTGACATTATTTTTGCATATACTGTAATATACATAATCAACATGAGGTGCTGTACCACAAATGTTTCCGGATAATTGTCCTGTCTATCTATTTAGAATGTAATGTAAAATGAGTCAACAATCTGTGTGTGTGTGTGTGTGTGTGTGTGTGTGTGTGTGTGTGTGTGTGTGTGTGTGTGTGTGTGTGTGTGTGTGTGTGTGTGTGTGTGTGTGTGTGTGTGTGTGTGTGTGTGTGTGTGTCCGTCTGTCCGTCTCTCCGTCCGCCCGTCTGTTTGTGGGTTTGGTTCCAGTGTTCGTCATTACTGGAAACCTATTTTGAAATCAACTTAACCAGTTTTTCCTTTGACCAGAACACACACTCTCTCTGGACAGACCCACTACATTTCCTCAGACTGAAAACAACCCAGTAGATTCCTCACTCACACACACACATCCCTGATAGTCTTGTATATTCTCATACACACCTAATCACATCACTGTCAGCTGTTTATTAACTATACATACATAAAAAAATATCCACAGAGGATAATTTATCCTGTGACAGTTTGCGTCCTTCAGTTGTAGATACCACAGCAGGCTATGGTCCAGTGCCACAGGGAGAAGGGAGAGCTCATAACTGACAGTACACTTAAATGGTATTCTGAAAAAGGAAATGGACATGTGTGTATGTGTCCTACCTTGTGAGCATTGAGGTACTCCACAGTCCTGGTGTCTGACATTGGGGTCTGTAGTGAAACACCATGGTCCTGAGGTAGCATTGTCAGGGTTACGACAGTAGTTCTCTCTCAGGTCCTTCTTCCTGTTCCTCCTTGGTAGGAAACTGGAGCGAGAGAAGGACTTCAGTTAGTGTTAATCAAAACCTCCCAACATCAGGACAATATTCCCTTTCTATCTGGTGCAGAAAGTTGAGAAGCAGAAGGGAAATCTCCATTGCGTAGTGTAGACCAGGCCTGCTCCATGTGTTGTGAAACATGTGGTAGTTAAACAACACTGAGTCATACACATCTACGTACTGACTGAGGTCCTCACTAGATTGTGGTTTTGTTTGCTGAGTCACATGATCATTTGGTTTATATGGGTCACAGCTGAAACAGTTTGGAAGGCACAGAGTTAGGCAACATAATGCAACATATGGTAACGGAGTGATGGAGGTGTGTGTGCTTGTCCCAGTGTGAGCTCACTGGAGAGGAGAGAGGAGAGAGGAGGAAGGAGAAGAGGAGAAAAGATGAGAATGGGGAGGTAAGAGGGGAACACGAGAAGACATGGGAGGAAGAGTAAGGATGAGGAAGGCGGGGGTTGTTATGGTTGGTTGTCCTCTGGTTGTGCTGCTCTAATGAACTTCTGGCACGAGATGTCTCTGTTATCTCTCTCTCGCTGTCCTCTCCTCCCTGTCCCTCTCTATCTCACTCACTTTCTCTCTCTGTTCCCGTAACAAGGCTGCATGTCATCATCCTCTGCTACTATCTCTGTATCAGGGCTGCTGTTTGTCACAGGTTGTATACTTTATCACTAAATTAATTAGGTTTTACTACAGTGTAAACTCTCTCTCTCTCACACACATATATAAACAGTGTGACTACAACAGGAAATGATCCCTGACTGTGTAGTGTTAGAGTGAGGTCAGAGAGGACTAGTACTGATGAATAACCGGTCCCTTAGGACTAATCACCAACTTATATATACATACACACACACACACACACACATGCACACACAAACACAGGCTCTAGCTTACTTGTGTTCGTGAGGGATAGGAGAGGCCCATGCTTGGCACTTTATTCCACTGGCTGTTACTGACCTCCTCCCTCTGTAGTTCACTCCTGTCCCTACTATGCACTCCTGCACATAGGCTACAGAGATAGAGAAAGAGTCAACAAAGGAATGGAAAAACAAACTGTGAGTGTTTGAAAGAACAGAATCTGAAAAATATGTTTTTCTGTTTTACTCATCTGACAGAGCATGTTAAGACAGGTCTCACATCTACCATAATGCTCCATTTCACTGTTCCAATATGTGAGAATACTAACCCGGCAACCAAACTCTGATGATACAAGGAGAAAGAGATGCAGCCCTGCTTTAGACACATAGTGTAAGCACTGCAGTGCCTTTCTACTGACGCAGAGAGAGAGAGAGAGAGAGAGAGAGAGAGAGAGAGAGAGAGAGAGAGAGAGAGAGAGAGAGAGAGAGAGAGAGAGAGAGAGAGAGAGAGAGAGAGAGAGAGAGAGAGAGAGAGAGAGAGAGAGAGAGAGAGAGAGAGAGAGAGAGAGAGAGAGAGAGAGAGAGAGAGAGAGAGAGAGAGAGAGAGAGAGAGAGAGAGAGATTATATTACAATACATTTCTTCTGGTAGAGTTGGTAGTTGAAGTCGTGTTGGCTATGGACTCCTGGTGAGTTCCTGTCGAATGAAAGCCACTGGCATTTCCTGTTTTTCTGATCGTACAGAAATGCTCTAGAGAGAGAAACAGAGAGAGAAACAGAGAGAGAAAGAGAGAGATATTGATCGATTTACGTAATATAATAATTTAACAGGCATGTTTATCCAAATCAACTTACAATTAACATGCAGATAGTAGACTATTAACATGGTCTCAGTCTCACTGAAGAAACGTCACATTTCGAAGGCTAGGTTTAAGCATTCATTCTGAATGGTTAAATTAAGGGTTAAGGTTTGGGATAAGGAAAAAAAAAAGACATAATGGTTAAGTTTAGGCATTCATTTGGAATGGTAAGGGTTAAGTTTTGGGATAGGTTTTAAACAAACAAATAAAAAAATGAGTGCCTAGCAATGAGATTGAACATGCGAACCTCAGAGCTGGAACTCATGGCTTGCGTCTATCCACCATCCCCGTCCAGAACACCCTAGCAAACCCCAAGCTACTTGATGATAATAGTGCTCAGCATTGGCCCTAGTGGCCAGTTTTGAAGTCATCTCTCAACGTCCTGCTTACCTGGACGGACGTCGGACTTCGAAGTGGATCTTGAGCAATCTGGCTGAGACTATACAGTATGTGTCCTGAATTTAAATAGGATTGACCCTTAGCCTGCTACTGCTGAGAGGAGATATCAGAGAGGACTCAGTCTGCCAGGGGAAACCTAGTCCTGCACACCAGACTCAAGCTTGCTGCTGCTGAACGACACTAAGAGAAACCAGACTTCTCATTAGAGAATGGGAGGGTATTAGACTATAGTAAGAGTTAGAGCTGCCATATTTACAATGGAGAGTTTGGACTGCTGCCAAGGAAAGCCAGGGGATGATGTCATACTGGCATGGACAATACATATATTTACCTACAGGTGAAAAACAATCCCCAGAGTAGCCAAAACATCATACGGAGATGGGAAAGTTATAGAAACACAGCAGGTGAAGCTACAGGCACAGAACCCCAGGAGTTTTTTCACAGATGCACCACACGTACCTGCAGGTGAAAAGTAGTCGCTTGCTGCGGCTGCAGCCCCGGGCACACTTCACTACGCTCAACTTCCTGCTTATAGTCTGGAGGGCAGAGTCTGGTAGCTGGACCAATCGCACACTATCGCTTCTCTGGTAGTCCTGCAATGCATTCCTCCTGCACTCTAGTGTACACACACACACACACACACACACACACACACACACACACACAGCATGAAATAAAGGTGTTGAATGCAGTGTCCATCCCCTGGCCAGTGAGGCTGTGTTGATGTTCCCATCAGGACTGAGACAAAACCAGCAGCATCATGAT